>NW_026559052.1:0-89204 GCF_026930045.1 Uloborus diversus
TAAAAAAATAAATAAATGAATAAAAAACCAAAATGAATAGTAAACTTATTAAAAATTGGTAAATATTCTTCTTTAAAGTAAGAAAAAGACCCCTTCCCCCGGGCCACCACTTTTATTATTTTTTTCCAAAACTATTTTTAAAATGTAAAAAATAAATAAATAAATAGAATAAAACAACATGAATAGAAAACATAATAAAAGTTGGTAAATGTTCTTCTTTAAAGCAAGACAAAGTACATTACCCCCCCCCCTCACATTCACTCACACATACGATTAACACTATACTAGTATCACGCTTCACCTGATGCTTTTTTTTTTTTCAGACCAAGTGTTTCTTTTTCAGTCCGAACTTCACAAAGTGTACTTGATTATTTCACTATCTGATAAGGAAAGTTATGATTCATTTCGTCCCTTACCTCTGCACCAACTTTCAAATTTGGATGGAGGAAAGAAATAGTTTTCCCCAAGATCACAGCAAAATAGGAGTGTTTCCTCCCGTGTTGTTTCATTCTTTTTACACCAAACTAAAAATAAATCTAAGTATCAGGTCATATGTCTGTCCACATAAAACTCTTTCAACAACATTTGGAGTGCAGCTGTTTTTTCTTTTCTTTAATGCTAGTTTTCTTTTAATTTCACTTGTAAACGAGAGCAATGCAGCGAGATCTATTTATACATATATTAAAAGCAGTTATATATCAAACAAATTTTGCTAATTTGAGCATAACCTTCCATGTTGTTATGTTTCATTCCAGATTGCCCCCCTCCCCCTGCCGTCTCACTTTCCGAAAGAAAAAAAAGCTGCAAATGAGTTCAGTTTTTCTGACTTTTATTTTTTTATGACCCCCCCCCCCCCATTTATAAGCTTTAGTCACTACTGATGTTTAGCAGCGTGCGTCCCAGTTTATTATGGTTATAACTCTTACGTGCCGGCTTTTTTTTAAATACAGTTTTGAAAAAAAAAAAAAAAAGATAAAAAGTGGTTGTGTGGCGGAGGGGGGGGGGGTACTAATCTACAAAGTCATGTCAGTTCATTTCAAGCATAGTCATGATCAATTACTACTTACTAGACCATCCCCAGTAAAAGAACCCCATATTTAACTAGTTAGAATCTGAAAAATGTCATTATTTCATAAGTCAAATTTTATTTAAAAATTCATAAAAATATGATCCCATTGAGATCCCAACTGGAAAATTTGCACAAATAAAGATAAAATACACACAAATTTTTGAGAATTTTTTTAAAAAAATTCATTATACCTTTTCTGAGAAATATAAATCTAAAATTTAAATTTCATTTTTTTAAAATTAAAATTTTTTTGAAATTAGTCATGTTGCATATCCCATTAAACAGCAACTAATTTACTTTAAAATGCTTTTTACCAAATCTTTCTATCTATTTGGTGCTGAGTTATCGTCCATTTTATGTTCAAGCATCCATGAAAAAAAAGCGGGTTTTTCGAAAAATCAAAGTGTCATAAATAAAAAAATAATAGAGATAAAAATCTAAAAATTTGGACTTTTGATTACCTCAAAGGGTACAATCGATGAGCCAAATTTCAAAGAAATACAAAAAGGTGAGGGAAAAAACTTTGGATCACTTGACATGGAATGACCCTGCTGTGTTTTGTGTTTGTATTTTTCGGGTTTTTGAGACACCATGCGTCACGAAAACAAGTGAGTGAAAATGGACTGTGTGTGTGATATGAATGAATTTCTTATCGTCTTTTGCGAAAGTCAAAATTAACTTCAGTACGATTAGCTAAAATGCAATGACTATGAAAAAAAAAATCTAATTAAAATTAATTACTTGGAGTATTCCTTCATGTCTTGAGATGGTTTTGAGAGATCCATTTTCATTCAAAGTACCTAAAATAAAGCAACAATAAAAAAGTTAGAATACTAATACTGCTGGTTATAATAGCTATACACTAATAGTAATCTTTACTATTAATAAAAATGAAAGTCTCTCTGTCCAGAGGATGTCTGGATCTCTGTGACGCGCATAACGCCTAGACCGTTCGGCCGATTTTCATGAAATTTGGCACAAAGTTACTTTGTAGCGTGGGGGTGTGCATTTCGAAGCGATGTTTTGAAAATTCGATGTGGTTATTTTTCTATTTCAATTTTAAGAACAAAAATATCATAAGATGGACGAGTCAATTACGAAATTATCATAACGTGGAACCGTAACATGGGCACAAGCCAATTGGCGAGATACGAAATTATAACGTGGAACCGTAACATGGGCACAAGCCAATTGGCGACATACGAAATTATCATAACGTGGGACCGTAACATGGGTTTAAGCCAATTGGCGAGAAAATTCACCAAACATTATTTGTGAATATACAGGCGAACCAAAAGACCTATTCATTTTTCTATCACGGACAAAGTCGTGCGGGTACCACTAGTGAAACAATAAAAGTGTAATTTGTTCGTAGTACCGCGTGGCACTTAAACTAGTGATGCAAGTGTAGCAGCAGCAATGGCGGTATTCAAATGATCGCATCTGAGCAGTGATCTATCGAAATTTTATTTTACATTATCTTTGATAAACTAAGCATTCACTTTCCTTGCTTAGAACTCAGAATGCAAAAATCGAATCAATTACATTCATATCTTTGATTAGCTCAGGAGAAAAATACGAATATTTTAAAATGAAGGATCAATTTACTCTTTGTTTGGTGAGGGGAAATGGTCCTGGAAAAAGGAACACTTTTTAAAAATTCTGCTTCTTTCATTACTCAATTAGTAATTAAAATATTTTTAAACATGTGTACATTTTTTGAAATAGTAGTATTAAAATGTGTTTGTATAATGCCTTTTAACTCCCTTGCTCATAACATAACAAATACCTTAGTGCCTTTTCATAAAGATTTTGCATAAAATATGCGAAACGATTATTACTTCATCACTAAGGTGATGACACCTTCCCACGAAACTGTCCTGAGAACTAAGTTAATTCTGTTTCTCGAACTATCTTCATCTGCACAAAAAGTTTGATAACTGAAAACGAGCCGATGTGTGCATCACATGACTTCCTTTTACTCCAGTTTAATGTCATTTTCCCATTATTGGCATTTTTAATGTGATTCAATAGTTTACTCTCTAAATATCACCAACAGTGGCCAAATAGAAACCAGATTATAAAAAAGAATTTTTTTTAAACAATCACCAAATTTGTCGCCAAGTTGGCGACCAAAAGACTGGCGATATATCGTCAAGTGTCCGCCAAATTATAACACAACTTGAGTTTACATCGAAATTAAAGACCACTTTTAAAGCATCCGAATGCAACCAAAAAGGGAGGAGCACAGCTAGACCCCACTAGAAGTCTAAGTACCAAATTTCAACTTTCTAGGACATTCCGTTTTTGAGTTATGCGACATACATACACACATACGCACATATATACAGACGTCAAGAGAAAATTCGTTGTAATTAACTCGGGGATCGTCAAAATGGATATTTCGGGTATCTCTACGTTCCTAGGCATATATCCACGTGTGGTCGGGTTGAAAAATAAATTCAACATTCATTCGGGGTGAGCAAAATGGAAATGAAGGCAGATTTTTGAGTGAAATTTTTTTCGAAAATACAATCCTTCCTTTTTTGTAAAAGGAAGTAAAAAGTTCATTAAGCGTAGAAACAAGTTCTTTTTAAAGTTATCACACGCTGCAGAAAAGTGCATCATGACGTGGCATATATTAAGACGAATGTTAATACTAACTAGGGGGCACACCTGCTGGCCAATCAAACACGGGCGAAGTTTTTCTTAAGTTGTGGGGAATGACCCGGCTAAATGGATGCACATTTTAGTTTCAAATTTCATTAAAATGGCGTTTGTATCGTCATTCCTCAAACATCAAATTCCCAAGCTGGCACAATCATACTTGATCCTTCTTTGGCTGGGATTAACAAAAAAAAGCAAATCTGATTATTTTCATGACCCGGTACTTTTCAGTTAAAGGTACGTCACTTGACGCATTTTTTCAAATTTTGGCGGTTTTAATTTATTAATTGCGATATATTAATCTAAATGTTTCGTAGTTTGCGACAGTCAACAACTTGAATTTTTAACTTCTACGGTTGCCATATAGTCCTTGTAGGTATCGTTAATTGCTTTAAGCATTTTTTCTGTTGTCGCCAAGGTCGCCAAAACAAGTAATGCACCCGGAAAAGTACCAGAAACATCAACTGTATTAGTACAGGGATAACTTTTTGAATTAATATGAAATCTGCCATTTCTGTTAGTCATTCAGTTTGTACGTTACAAAACCACCAAAGTTTTAGCACCAAAAATAACACCACATTCGGGGGAATCATTACTGTTTCGCGAAAAACATAATTTATGATTTAATCTTTTGGAAAAGAGCAACTCTATCATACGAAATCTGAACAAAAGTTCGGACTTACTTTTCGCAGAAATATTTCGCAAATTTTCGTCGCAAAACTGAAATTTGCTGATAGCGGAAGCAGAATCCAACCTATACGGTATCAAATCGGCTTCGAAGTGAAATTTTGCTGCTGCGTTCGCTCTGTTGTAGAGGATACCATTGTTGGAACAATGAAATTTTATTTGTTACTTTACAACTTTTTCCTCAGTTGATAACAATACGAAAAGTTTGCACTGTTGGAATACACTGAAATAAGAATTTTCACACCATTTGTAGAATGGTACTTGATTAATGAAAGAAAGAACACACACAAAAAAAAAATAATAATAATAATAAAAATAAAAATTAATTTGAATTTTGACATCTGGAATTCAAATTATGTTTTTCGCAATCACGAGTGTGTGTGTATGTATGCGTTTGTGTCTGTGTGCAGGTATGAGTGTGTGGGCAATTGTGTGTATGAGTGTGTGGGCAATTGTGTGTATGAGTGTGTGTGTGGGGGGGGAATGTGTATGTGTGTGTAGGCATATAGTGTCTGTGTGCAGGCATGAGTGTGTGGGTAGTTGTGTGTATGTGTTTGTGTATGTGTGTAGGTGTATGTATGTGTGTGTATGTGTTTGTTTGTTTGTACGTGCGTGTATGTATGCGTGCAAGTGTAGGATATGGACGCAACCTGGAGATGGCTTTCGCTATAGGAGCAGCATCGTGAGGAGCCGATCGACAGTGATGCTGCAGAGGGTGCTGGCGGGAAAATAAAATGATAGCACATCAAAACAGTCAAATGAAAGCAATAAGCAATTGTGATTGCTCAAAAAAAAATTAGGAACTAAAATTGATCCTTGATAAGTTATCGAACACATAACATAATACACGATTAAATGAATAAACAGATAGCTTTTTTCTGCTCAGTTAATCTATACAGTGCACGCAACATCAGACTTTTGCAAATACAAATGTGATGACCAGAAACAGGCTCTGGGTCCAGCTAGGCTGGTTCTTAGCCGTTCCGAGTGCCCACAACCCAATCAAATTAGCTATTTTCCCTAATTTCCTGGTTAAAGCAACGACACCTGCTCACAGTGCAAAAATTTATTCCATTAACATCTTTCATTTAGATACATTTAAACAACTGAATCATATCCCTTCTGACCAGAGCCGTGTCCAAGGGGAGGGTTTTAGGGGTTAAACCCCTCCCATTGGGGCAAAAGTCTTTTATTAACAAAAAAAAAACTTTCTCTCCGAAGTTTTTCTGTAATTTACGCCTGTGGAGATGCATTAGTGATTGTGTTTGGTAATGTAATTTGCAAATACGCTAGTTGCTCTCAATTTATGGCTGGTGTATTATGAAAACATACAAAAAAAAAAAAAAAATTGAATTTTGATGTCTTGAATTTAAATTGTTTGTCGCAATCACGAGTGTGTATGTAGGCGTGTGTATTTGTAGGGGGTATGTGTATGTGTGTGCAGGAATATGTGTTGGTGGCTGTGTGCTGGCATAAGTGTGTGGGTGTTTGTGTGTGTGAATGTGTGGGGGGGGGGGTATGTGTATGTGTTTGTAGGCATATATGATTGTGTCTGTGTGCAGGCATGAATGTGTGGGTAGTTGTGTGCATGTGTGTGTGTATGTTTTTTGTGTGTGTATGTGTAGGTGTCTGTATGTATGCGTGAGTGTATGTGTGCGTGTGTGTGTAGTTGTGCATGTAGGCGCGTGTGTGTAGGACATAGATGCATCCTGGAGACGGCTTTCGCTATAGGAGCTGCATCGTGAGGAGCCGGTCGACGGTGATGGTGCGGAGGGTGGCGGTGGGAAAATAAAATAATAGCACGCCAAAAACAGTCAAGTGAAAGCAATAAGCAATCGTGATTGCTCAAAAAAAAACTATTTTTATTATTATCTGAAAATAACAATTTTTTGCATATTTTTTCAAACTTTCAGCCTCATGCGCGCGCGAACTTTAGATGTCAATTAAGAATTTTTTAATTATTTTTCTCCAATTGAGGATACCAAATTAAAACTTTTGAGAGGTAATGCGAATCCGAAATAAAGAAATCGATTTTTTCGAACCACCCTACTTAATATCCCTATAAGAAAAGTCCCCAAAAAGGCTCATCAAAAAGAAAAAAAAATGCCTAACTTACGTAGGCTATCCCATCAGATCCCCTTCAGAACGGAGACAGCAGTCCCTAAAAATTCCCTATTAGCATTAAAAGAATATCCAACCTCTAGAAAAATTCGTAATGAAATGACAGGCACCCTTCTCTCTCAAAACAGTGTGTGTGGAGGGGGAGGGGGTATTTATATATCCGCACACACAAATGTTCAGTTTTGTTTCAATATATATACTTTTTTTATTTGCTCTGAGACATCTTGAAGTTTTGAGCGAACTTTACTTTTACGGAAAGTAAATTAGAAAGAAAAAAATTAAAAAAAAAAAATAATAATTTGAATTTTTGGCATCTTGAATTCAAATTATGTTTTTCGCAATCACGAGCTTGTGTGTGTATGAATGCGCGTGTGTGTATGTGTGTATGTATGCAGTGTGTGCGTGTTGTGTATATGCTGTGCTGTGCTGTGTGTGTACGCGCGCGCGTGTAGGCGTTCGTGTGTGCGTGTATGTAAGCATATGTGTTTGTGTCTGTGTGCAGGCATGAGTGTGTGTGTATGTATGTGTGTGTTTGTGTCTGTGTGCAGGTATGAGTGTGTATGTAGGCCTGTGTGTGTATGCGTGTGTGCGTAGGATATGGACGCAACCTGGAGACGGTTTTCGCAAGAGGAGCAGCATCGTGAGGCCGGTCGACTCGACGGTGGTGCTGGCAGAGGGAGGTGGCGGGAAAATAAAATGATGGGAATTCAAAACAGTCAAATGAGAACAATAAGCAATCGTGATTGCTCAATAATGATTTAATCAATTAAAATAATAATCTTTTCATAACTAAGAATCAACAAACCATGAGAATAATCTGTAAGAAGAGTTTCATTAACATTTTCCCCGAATAACCGTTAAACAATCAGCTTTTAATTAATTTTTTTCGTACCCCCTTCCCACCTTTTCACCAGTATTACGATCTTCGGGAACTCATCTCAGAAAGTTGTTCTCCCACTTGATAGGAGAAATCTTTTTTTTACATGTTTGCTTTAGTTGGCTCCTGGGTTTAATTTCTTAAAAAGATCGGGTCTTCGTATGAAATAAGCCTTAATTCCGTCAGACGCGTAAAAATTATCATTTAATTTTTTAAAAGCCCATGAATCGAGTTCTCTTGAGTAAGGCTACGTTCGCATAAAGCAACCTGTCTATACCGCGGTTATCCAGTGTCTAACCAGGCGCATTCTCATAGAGCTAAGTGAAAATAATTAATCTTATGGACACTCACCTCGTCGTCATCAAATCAGCAAACCGGTTGTTCTATGCGAACATACCCATAGTGTCAATTTGCAGATGGATTTAATACTTCGGGATATACGTGGGGGAAAAAAAAACTTTCATTTCAGGTTTTAGCAGAAACAATTAATGTGATTTTAAATAAATCCTGAAATCATTGTTAAAATTTAACATTTTTGGATTGAAATAAAGCCGATTGCTTTTAATTTTACATCTTGATTTCTTGAAATGCGTCTGGCGTCCAATCGCAGGAAAAAAGAATGGGCGCATGCGCTCATAATTAATGATCGCGGTGCTCTTGAAGCTTACTCCCGTTTCTTATCTGTTGATCTTTAGAGCTGTGATGTGTTTTGTAGAATTTGATTTCAGGCGTAGTTTTCAGAGCGGTATTCTGAAATATTTGAATTGTACTTCAAGCAGGTTAGAACTTTTATTTCATTTTCTTATAGTCATTAATAAAAGCGTAGAATCTTGATGTTCATTAATACAGAAACCCTTTATTAGTTTCTAACACCTTCTTCGTCTTTTGGTGAAATGACTATCGTATTAACAACATTTCTTAGTGCGCATCGGAACTTGCAAAGGTTTTTTCTGGGTTTTAGTTTTGGATGCTTTATTTTTTGTTAGAACTTTAAACCAATGTTTACATAAGTGTTTTTTTAAGTGTAGAAGCGTAAAATTAATGAAATAGTTTGGCAAATGTATTTATTGGTATGCAGAGGTCAAGTTGCGTATCGAACCTTATGGGAGGTCACGAGAGGTCACCGAGACCTCCCAAAAGAATCTTACTTGGCAATTTTTTTTCTGGTGATTCGGTAAATTTGGAAAATACTTGTGCAGAATTGGAGTCCCCCCCTCTATGCTTATATCTTCTCATAGGATAATCGCATTTTATCATTCGATAAAATTTGAAGCTTCGTTCTGCAATTTGGGAAATTATCCAATCTCAAAAATCTAGGTTCGGTGTGCCCTTGTTATTACGATGACCGACACCTTGTGCGTTTATTGTTGAAAATACACATTTTTATTTTGTTGGATTGAATGTAAATTAAATATGGTCGTAGAAAACTTTTGCTTTATGGTGCACGAAGGATCGATCAAAAGTCCTCTATGCATAAAGCAGAGTTGTAGAAAATATTACTCTTTATTCTTTACTCACGAAACAATTTGACCTTTTTTTATTTACTAAACGTCTACTGTTTTATTTGCTGTTTTATATGCATGATTCAATAATTTTATTATACTAGAAATACTATTATTTCTAATTTATTTGTTTATACTATTCATTCAAGTGTTGAAAAATATGAATTGTTTGTTTGGTTATCATAACTAAAAGTGTAAATTCTTTTTTCTCTTATTTAATTTGAGCCTCTGATTTTGGTGGGGGTCATTTATAGAAGTCTGTAAAACGCTGCTATTGGCTACCTTTAGTCTCTTAACGGAGGAGGTCCTGACCCCCCCCCCCCCCCGTCTCTGGATCCGCACCTGACTTTTTTCTATGTTTTGGGGGAGACGGGCACGTTGGTTCGTTTTTCTATTTTTTATTTTATATTTCATCCAAAAATGTAATGAATATTTCAATTTTCAACAATAAGTTTTACTAGGCTTTTCTCATCTCAGATTTTTTTTTTGAAAAACTCGAATTGATTAGCTTTTTTTTTTAGTTTGTTTTCTACAGACCATTGATAACTAATTAATATTAATTTCAAAGAGTGCATAAGATTACATATTTTTGTAGGATGTTTTGAAAAAAAAACCCCTCGAATTCCCTGGTTTTCGGTGCTGTTCTAAACCAATTTTCGTTTTAATATCCGATTATTCATTTTTTCGTCCTATTACTATTGTTGAACAGGAGATAAATTAAATGCACCCGCCTTTAAAAAAGAAAAAAACCTTCTTAAAAGCAATTTTTTTTTAAATTCACGCACTTATAGTTCATCTTTCTACAGGCTCGCTTTAGTTTTGTAACGGACGAAGGGCTCTACAATTCCAGTTCTGATTGGCTAAGAGGTAGGCCTGTGCATATTTATTAATCCTCAATTGGTTTGATGCAGGGGGAATAAGTTTTAGCGGTTTTTGGCGTTTTCGCCCCACTATGCTTTGGTCCGCCTCCTTAATAAATCCTTTGGTAAACTTCAGTATAATTTTCGTTAAATAATTATGATATAACTTTGCTATTTTTATACACGTTTTTATTATTTTCATAATCCAAACATGTGTAATGTGAAATTAAATGTTTGACATACAAACACTAAGAATGTTGTTATCATCATTAAGATTCAAGGGTAAAAAGGGTTTTAAAACTATTTGGGGTTGGTTGGTCCGGTCCAACGTTCCCTGCAAAGAAGTGGACCAACGTGCCCCATGTTCTTGGTCTGAAAAAATGTCTTTTTGTAACAAAGAAAAAAAAAAAACTTCCGAGTTTTCAAAATTCATTTTAATTTTGAAATTTTGAATTCAAATTTTGTTTTTCGCAATCACGAGTTGCGACACGACCCTACTCATTGGTTACTACCCCATTCTCGCTTATTTCTAGAAACGGTTCCTGTCCCTACTCTTGGGCGGTTACGTGTGCATAGTTGTGTATATGTAGGCTTGTACGTGTGCGTAGACTTCAGTGTATGTGTGCAAAGACGCGTGTGTGAGTGTGTATGAGCGTGCGTGTGTGTAGGACATGGACGCCACCGACCAGGAGCAGCGGTCCCGGGAGGTGTCGCGCCTGCAGAGGACGGTGGGGCTGAAAAAGGAAGAGGACATCAAGGACGGTCAAATGAAAAAAATAATTAATTTGAAATTTGACATCTTGAATTCAAATTATTTTTCTCGCAATCACGAGTGTGTGTATGTAGGCGTGTGTGTTTGTGTGTGGGGGTATGTATTTGTGTGTACGGGTTATGTGTATGTGTGTGTAGGCATGTGTGTTTGTGTCTGTGTGCTGGCATAAGTGTGTGGGTAGTTGTGTGTATATGAATGTGTGTGTGGGGGGGGGAATGTGCATGTGTGTGTAGGCATATGTGTTTGTGTCTGTATGCAGGCATGAATGTGTATGTGTGTGTGTGTATGTTTTTGTGTGTGTATGTGTGGGTGTCTGTATGTATGCGTGTGTATATGTTTGTATGTGTGTATGAGTTTGTTTATGTGTGTGTGTGGTTGTGTATGTATGCGCGTGTGTGTAGGACATGGATGCAACCTGGAGACGGCTTTCGCTAGAGGTGCAGCATTGCGAGGAGCCCGTCGACAGTGATGGTGCGGAGGGTGGCGGTGGGAAAAATCAAAGGAACGTCAAAAATAGTCAAGTGAGAACAATAAGCAATCGTGGTTGCTCAAAAATTAGCAATCGTGATTGCTCAAAAATAACTGTGAACTAAACAAACTTACTTCAAGAAAGAAGTTAATTTTATTTGCTATTTTGATGAAACAAATGACAGGAAAACAAGTGTTTTATTGTGTCCTCCTCGATTATTAAGGTCTTGTGCAACGCGACATTTTTCATGAATCGTGTAAATACATTCATTCAAAGTATCCAAGAAGATTCTGCCGTGTGCAGGTAAAAGGCAGTAACTGCAAATTTTTAATTTTAATTTTTTTTGCATTTTTGTCATCTATTGTACGTTAGCTTTATTGTACACTAGTGGTACCCGCACGGCTTTGCCCGTAATAGAAAATTAAAAGATCTTTTGGTTCGCCTGAATATTTACAAATAATGTATGGTGAATTTCCTCGCCAATTGACTTGTGCCCATGTTACGGTTCCACGTTATGATAATTTCGTAATTTACTCGTTCATCTTATGGTAATTTTGTTCTTAAAGTTGGAATAGAAAAAGAACCACATCGAATTTTCGAAAAATCGCTCCGAGGTGCTCAACCCCACGCTACAAACTTTGTGCCAAATTTCATAAAATCAGTCGAACGGTCTAGGCGCTATGCTCGTCACAAAAATCCTGACAGACAGACAGATCCTGACAGACAGACAGATCCTGACAGACAGACAGATCCTGATAGACAGACAGATCCTGACAGACCGACAGATCCTGACAGACAGAGATCCTGACAGAGATCCGGACATAGATCCTGACAGAGACTTTCAGCTTTATTATTAGTAAAGAAGCTCGCTTATTTGGTTTCCGCTGAAGAAAAGGCGTTAAAGAAACGTACGATTCCAACATATCCCTATCGTTAGTACGTATCGAATTCAATAGCAAACGAGTTTCTTCAAAAATCTCGAAAACTCATCTCTGCAGATACTGCGGTTTACCTGCACACGGCAGCATTTACTTCTGACTAGTAAGTCGCCCGTCGAGGTATGACGGATGAAAATTGCTTCTACATTTTAACTAAAAGCCGTTACCTTTTTGGTGATAGTTGAAATGTTAACCCTATCTCCTAATTGGATAAACCCTAAATTCCAGTAGATAGCGTTCATTATTGACCGCTTTTTTAGTTCCTTCATTCCCCTGAAATGACGCAGTCTTAACAGTTAAGCTGTTAAGTGACCGGATCGAGTTCAGCCTTGTCACAATAAAGCCTTTTCTGCATCTTAAACATGACTAGGCTTGCCAGATTTCTAAAAAGGTTCAACCGGGACACCGGAATGCCTCCCCCCCCCCCCAGTGTCGTAAGTATTCTAAAGGGTACACATTCTCAATGCTGTGAGTAAATGGTTACTAATTATGAACCTAAAACAAGGGTGATAAAAAAAATGACACAATAAAAAATTTTACTTTTTACATGTTAATATTTACAAGTTATTTAAGAAGGAAGAAACGCTTTGAATGAGGAATAAAAAAGTGAACATTATTTGCATTTACTTTTCATTGGCAAAGACTCTTTTTACAAAGCCTTTTTTAGTTTTAATCTTATAGTAAAATTCCCCTCACAAACTAATTCGTTATCAATATCACAAGTCAATGTTACAAAAGACAGAGTAATTATCCTAAATGATCCTTCTCAGTTATATTCAGTAAATTACCGCCCATTAGCCAGGGCTAAAGCAGAAAAACGAGAAATACACCGCCATATATTGGCTACCAGTTTGTTTCGCACTCTTGGCTTCCATACGATGTTTTCCATCTCCAGCTCAGTCACTTTCCTATGCCGGGCTGATGAGTGCTAATAAGCACGAAACTGCAGTCCTCGGCTGGAAATGACTGAGCTGGCGGTGGATTTCGCCTTCCCAGTTAATTTACTTTTAGACTTCTTTGGCCATTTGCAATCAAATTTATCTTTTTACGGGACATGAAATAAACCGGCCGGGACACCGGGATTTTGCCTGAAAACCGGGACGTCTGCAAGCCTAAACATGACCAAAACACATTATAAAATGATCATGCTGTGGCGCGAGTTTCATTGTTGAAACACTCCCGTTACTCGATCATCGGCTATTATATATGTGAGGATGCTTTTACAGTAAGATTTACTGTATCATACCTCGGCTAAGAAAGTGACAAAACTCAAAATTTTAGAAAAACATACTTGCATTAAATTTAGATTTGAAATGAACAGAACTCGATTGCCACAAAAGTCGCACACGATTAAGTGTCATTTTTGGTGCTTGGCGTAAGAACAGTATAATAAGTAAGAGGCACTACATTAAAATTTCATAATTTCGATGAATTGTTTCGAATTTTAATTATGCTTAAATTTAATAAGAAAAATTAACCAGTAAAGATCTTTAACTTTTTTTTTTCGCGTATTGCAAAATCTGAGGCTAAATCACATAAAACCACCAATGCTGATTTTGCGATTTGTATCGATTCAGTTGCCAGGGTTCGATATGTGCTTGGAAAGTGTGTATAGTTGTAGAAAAAATAGAATTTTGCTATGAATTTTTAAAAAAAAAAGGATTTTTTAAAACTATATTGTTGACTAGTAACTCTCAACGTAGCACGTCACGCTTTTCTTTTTGACCTAAAAGTGCAATTAAGCGTAACTTTTTAAAAATAAACACTTAAGTACGAAATTGCAGTGTCTGGATGTGATAACTGGGCTGTCTGGAATATTGCATGTTATTCTAAACTTAGCCCCGCCAGGGCCGAATTTAGTTTCATGCCGTAACTAGGCAGATTTGAAATCTGCCGCTCACTCCCCCATAACAGAAGCAAAAACTCAAACACGCCAAAAAGTGCTCCCGAAATTTAAACTGTCAAGCTTATGAAGAAATGATGACGTTTCATATTCTGTGGCGCACCGATGCGAAGTCACAGCGAGCTTCCAAAAAATTCTTTATTTTGCATTTTTTGCTGATTCGGAAAATTTGGAGATAGTATTGCAACACATTCTTTTTTTAAATTTGCGTGTAAGCTCGTATTTTATAATTCGGAAAAAGCGGAATTTTCCTACTTCCAAAAATTTTAGTTCGATGCGCCTCTAATTATATTTACTTTGATCAGTTGCCATGATTGAAAAGCATTTGATTTTCATCGGCATTTGATTGATTGAGCCGCCCATGAAAATGTTGCCGCCCTAGGCAGCTGCCTAATGGGAAATTGAGCCCTGGTTTAAGGGTGGTAACTCAATGCTAAATACCCAAACCTTGCCTTCAATTCACAAACCGCAACATGCCGCGGACACTTGCTGGTGAGAAAAATTCAGTTTACCGATTGGTTGGCACTAACAGCTTCAAGGGGTTAAATTACCTTCAAAGCATTTTCTCTTTTTTAATTTAAGTAAATTGTGTTATTCTTTAAAACCTTAACACACATTCTCATTTAGCAATCAATAATTTATTTTCAAAATTTTAAAGTACTGTTTACTGCTTATTAAAATTCAAAAAAAAATTGAATTTTTAATAATTCCTAGGTTTTTTCTTTTGTTTTTGCACTTATTAAATGTTTTTTTTGCTAAAAGATCACAATATTCGTCTCTAAATATCTGTGCATTCATTTGCTAATATATTTATTAGAAAAAATTCTTAGGTAAATGGTAAATAAAAGACACTCTTTAATCATTCAATTTATTTCATTTTGCATTGGTAAATAACACGGTGCATTAAAATTTAAGGAGAAAAAATAAGTATAGTCTTATATAACACTGCACTTTCCATATGTATGAACGCTTTACCCAAAAGGGTGGGCTAAAGTAGTCGCAACATAGGGTTAAATGGTTATGGTTAGTTAAAACAGATGTAAAAGAAGTTATAAATAACCTCAATTATTTACAAATGTAATTATTTCAAATTGCATAATTTACATCCAAGCAACTGACTTATTTATTTGCATGACCACTTTACCCCACTAAACCCTACACGTTTGAATTTCTTACTTATTAAGTGGTCACCGTACCTTTCAAGAAATTTCTTTTAATTTATATAAATTTTATATTTCTTTGAAACCATAACGTGCATACTTATTTCGTAATCAATCATTTATTTTCAAAATTTTAAAATATCGCCTACTTTTTTTGAAAACTCAAAAAATTGAGGAAAATTTCAACTTTTTAAAATCCCTAAGGCTTTTTTAATTTTTGCACTAATTAAATATATATATATTTTTTTTTTTTGCTAAACGATCACTATAATAATCTCTAAAAATCTGTGCATTCCTTTGCTTATGAGTTAATTAGAAAATTTTCTGTGATTAATTATGTAAAAAATCAAAGTTCTTAAAAAAAATGGTTTTTAAAGGTTTAACATGTTCTAAACATTTCAGTAATTTATAAAATGCTTATCCAATGCATAGTTTTGTCAAATATGTTATTCCAACTGCAAAAAGTATTACTTTAGAGCTGTATCTTTAATAGAAAAAAATCCTTAGGGATTCTAATGACATGAAAACACAAAAAAACCATCATCGAGAAAAAGCAATTTGAAGTTTTTCTTTTGCATAAGAACACATAGCGAGTATGGCCTAAAACCACTCGTAACTTTTTAAATATTTGAACTAAAGCATTGAAACTTTTCCCCCGTGTTCAGAATAGGTTTTTGTTTTGAAATAGGCCAATAAAATTTTTTTTTGATAGTTTCATTTTTTAGGTACTATAACCCCTTAACCTTCCACAACTACCTTACAGATACCAACTGGCACATAAAATTCACTCTAATACTAGGTGGTTGCACTGTATTCGTGAGTCACAGCAACATCTGTTTTAACCTTGTAAATGCATTCAGCAACATTTACAGGTTCAACCTCTCCCTGTTTCTAAGCAAAGGGTGCTTCAGAAATTTTGTGAAGGAAAAACTTGGAATAGTTTTAAGAATAGCATAATTTCATCTGATACCAGTTTCTTTACAGCTATTTTTTAAACTCTATATTTCTTGTGTTTATCCTTGAAGCGCAGTGAAGAATAGATACTAAAAATTAATCTAACGCGTTCGAATTAGTTCAGTGTAGAAATGCGATTCGGGAAGATTACATCCTTTTGAACTCAAGTAGTTCAAGTGTTTTGCGCGCGCACTACTAATTGCGTTGCGCGACGAACTGGTTTCTTAAAAGAATCGAAGGATTAGTCTATTTGATTTTTCGCTTCAATGTTAGGTAAGTGCGCGTTCTGTTTTACTTCGCTTAGTACTTTAAAAACGTGAGATTTTTTTATTGGCATTCTGTGTGGACAAGTTATTTATGTCTATGCAGGGAGGGATATTGGTAAATTAAAATTAACTAGGAAGGAGAAGGGACAATGAGTTAGGTTTTGTCTAGGGACAACAAGTTACCATTTTGCCGGCTCAATGAGAGGTTGGTCAACCATTTCTTACAAAACCATACCTCCGTATTTTAGGTACTATCCTGAAAATGTTTACACGTCACTTTTATATATTTGTACCTACTTGTACTATATTGTAGGAGATTAGTAGGAAGGAAGATTTTAAAATATTTCGATAAGTTTTTAAGTAATTAAAAAATTCAATGCTTTATTTTAAATGTTCAAATATATTTTTATGCACATGAAATACACCGCCAGCTCAGTCATTTCCAGCCGAGGACTGCAGTTTCCTGCTTATTAGCAGTCCTCGGCAGGAAATGACTGAGCTGGCGGTGGATTTCACGTATTTCTGCTTTAGCCCTGGCTATTGGGCGGTAATATACTGAATATATTTTTATATCTTTTTGAGTTTGAATCTCTGCATGTTGTACATGTAGAACTTTTTCTTGATTACGCTATGCAAAATATAATCCATTTTCATATTATACCGAATGACAGGCTATGAAAATCTTTGAAGCTAGTTTTAAGGTTGGCAAAGGTTTAGATATTTTTGTGTTTTTTTAGCTTGTGTATTTCTATGTTTACATATTTTCATGCCTAAGTAGTCTCTCTCTAAAGTATTATTTTTTCTTATCAGCTGTAATTTCAACTTGTGGTCGCTGGTAGAGCTGAAATTCAAACAATGTTAGAGGTATGTTCTTTTTTTTATGTGACTGTGATCTCATACAATTAAATTACTGAATTTGTTACGAATCAAGTATTTAAAAAAATATACTGGAAACTTAAATTCTAGTACTTTGTATAAAAAATGGCAGTTTTTTTTTATGTACGATGATGTAAAGACATGTTTCGATGATGTAGTAAGACTGGAACAGTTGATTATATTTCCGAATTGTTCATTTTAAATACAATTCTTTACTCCTCACTGCCTATGCACAATTGAGGATATCTTATTTGAAATGTGCAGACTGATGATAAATTTAAAAATGAATTTAACATAATCTCTGAAACGTTAGACTTTTTTACATTGACAGCAAATTTAAGACATAACGAACTTTTTTGCGGTGTTAATAGTTATTTTAATTAATTTCTGTGTGTAAAAATGGAGTAATCGAAAAAAAGCGGCAGGGGGGGGGGGGAGACTTTGTTATGTACGAAAATCAGGTACTTTATTTTAGCAACTTTACCGAAACGCTGTGTAGCGAAAAATCTTATGGGAATAACCTACTTTTACGTTCTATATTTTGTTTGGAGCACCTGAATATTTTTTGTACTAATCTTAAGTTATTTGCTTCTGTTGTATCATAAATTTGTTTTATAAATTTGATAGAATAACTAAATTAATAGCGTTCTCGTTTAACGATTTTAAGTCTTAAATTTTGTTGTAATATGGCAAATATTTTCACTCAGTCCTTTAATCTATTCTGATGAATGTTGTAACTTTATTGAAGAGCTAAATCTTGAATAGTTTTTTTAGCTGTTCCGTAGATTTAGATATCATTTCATTCATTGGTTTTGTACTTTTCTACGGGCACATTTTTCATACTTTTTTTTCTTTTTAAAGCATGTGTAATGCTTGGTACATTGTAGTTTGAAGTTTCAAGTATTTGTATAACAATCGGTACTTTTTCTGCGATCAGCAGGAGTTCTGTAGATTTTTAAAATATTTACATTCAAAGCATAAGACATTATTTAAAACTGATTTAATCTCAGAATGGAATAGTAATTAAGGATTTCTTTTGTCCAATTTCGTTCCTTATTTTAAAAAAACTTTTAATTAGTGCTGTGTTTTATAACGTTAGTTTGCTTTGCTTTTTGTATGTGTTAGAGGAATTTTCACAATGTAATTATTTGAAGGGCTCAGTGCAAGGCTAGGGATATGCCACATAATTTGAATTTTTCATTAGGCCAATTTCCAACTTATAAAAATTATTTATAGAATTTTTCTAAGGTTTTATGCATTCTATATTCTGCAATACTAAAACTAGATTTTTTTCTTAAAATGACGTAATCCATTGTCATGCTTATTTCAATTTTAGTTATTAGAAATAAAAATTTTAATCGAAAAGTCAATCCTTATGACATGTCACATTTCTGGCCCGAGTCCTTCATTTTTAGCCTACTTTTCCAGTAAAAGTCAGAGAAAGAAGAAGAAAGCATGAAAGAAGGCTTAATGCATCTTGGAAAATATCGCGGAAAAAAAATCGAAAAATTAAAAATTGGAAAGTAGGGTATTGAGATGAGGAAAAATGTCTGTCTGTCCCCCCCCCCCCCCCCCGCCCAATAACTTTTGAGTGAATAGTTCGAATCGAACAGGGTTTTTTTTTCTTCGAAAGATCTCGGCGAGGACACCTCATTCCTATATTTCACTTTTTGATTTGAACTATCTTTTGTTCAGATTTGAACAGTACAGAAAAATTTAATATTAACACCTATAGGGAAATTCAAGGCAATTCCGAACTTATAGGCGACTTTGCTTCAAATAAACTGTGTAGGAAAAAGCTTTTGATGTAAAACATGTATATCAAATATCTTTTTGATTTGAACGATTTTCCGTTCACTTTTGAACAGTTCAAATCCTTTAACATCAGCGCCTACGGGGAAACTGAAAGCCAATGTCGATTCCGCACTTGAAGGCGGATTTTCTTCAAATTTTGTTGGAAATAGCTCTTGACAACAAATTCCCAACTCCGACTTCAAGAACTTTGATCACCTGACTCAGACTCCAAATCCTGTGCCCGACAATTAGTCGAACTCTGACTCCCAGACTTCGACTCTGACTTCGTAGCTTTGGTAAAAATTTATAGTCGAAGGAAAAATGACCGACTCCGACTCTTGGATATTTGACTCCGACTCGTTTATCCCAAAATAAGTCAGACTCCGCAAACCTTAGCAGAGTTGAGGACTCTAAGGGAAATGACAGATTCCAATTCCCGAGTCTTTAAATTAAGTTCCTTCGGCTCCCGAATCTGACTCTTTTATCCCAAAATGAGATTGACTCCGACTCCACAGCCATGATTTTTACTGTGAAATAATTATTATTAGTAATATGATTTGTTTTTGTTTTCACTCTAAAGTTTTATATTATGTAATTAGTTTTTGGCGGAGAAATTCGAAGTCCTTTATGTTTCTACGTAAAGATATGCGCAGACAATTTTTTTTTCGACAATGAAAATTATTTCTTTAGTTGACATTTTATTGTTTTATTTATTTTTGAAATTACCTTAATTCATTTTTAAAATTATTTTTTGGCAACAGTGGAAAAACAAACCATTTTTTGTTGATGTGATGCATTTATTTTAATGAGTTTATTAATTTTAATTTTTTTTTTCTTTTGGAAGGCGGCTAAGGGTTGTTTGTTAATGGAATAAAACTTATTTGCTGCTTTGTTTAAAAGGTGTTGCCAATTTATTTGTTCGTTTATATATTTTTTACGCATCTAATTCTTCAGATGAGCGTGGCATATTTTATTTCTAGAAATCGGCTTAAAATATAAAAAAGAATATTTCATTAATAATTTGCGATTTTAGCTGATTTTGAGAATTTTGATCAGATACTAGAAAGTCGATTACAGTGGTGATTGTGTTCCGGTATTTTACCGGATTTCCGGTATTTTCATCTTGAACTCCGGTATCTTCATCTTCGAAAATACCGGAACTTATATATTTTCAGAAAAACTCACTTTTGTAAAATTTAGGGCGATGTTTAATGAAACGCCAAAAGTCCAAATTGAAGAAGTTTAGTTTGGTATAAAGTGTAAGCTACGGTCATGTTTTGTAAACTCTATGGTAATTATGGAAGAACAGCTGGGGTGGGGGATGGAATAAAAGCTAGATAAGAACATTTTTCCTTCTTTTGCTTTTTTTTTTCTGCAAAAGAAATAGTATTTTTCACACGTGCTTCAAGGTCAAACTGGGAAGGGGTGAAATCGGCTCTGGGTGAAATCGGTGGCTAGTTTTGTTTTCTTTTGGGGAACGTAGGAAGAGAAAAGTGGGACTCCTGTCTTTGTTCTTTATTGCAGTTGGAGAAATTTATCGTATGCAAATATTTTCTTTATTTTATATTCTGGTTTATGATCTTTATCTGCGTGCGTTCTGTTGTTATTGAACTAATTCTAATTATACTTTATCGTTATTAATATGTAGTTAACTCTTTCTTTTCATTTTGCTACTGTTTTTGTTTGATAAATTTATTCATTTCAACTTTGCATGTTCTCATTTGAAAAATGAGGTATCTGGATAGATCTGAAGATATTGGCTCCATCGATGCAGGAAAGAAAAACAAGTTTAATTGGGAATGGTTAAACAGAGGGGATTCCTTCAATGAAAAGATAGAAATATAGTGTAAACAATTTATAGGGCTGGATTTTGTTTTTGTGTTCCTTGCAACAAGCCCTTTACATATGCTAATGATGGTGTGAAGGCATTATTGCAATGCAACATTCTTCTACAAATACTCATAAAAAAAACCGGGAATCATTAAAAAATGTTGGTGTATTAGGCTTTAATGTATTAGTAAATAAATGTAATTAAGGATTCAGATACGAAGGAGAAAATAAAACATTCTTTGAAAAATTTTAAGAAATGAGAAAAATTAAAAGAATTTAATTCCCACCATGCACATGGACGTATTAAGTCCAATTAAAAATTCGAGTTTTAGCCCCAACAAATAATTATGTATATACATTATTTATATACATAATATAATGTATACATACACGTAATGTGTATATATATATATGCCCATCAAAACACTTTTTCTTCTTGGAAAAAAAAAGTTCATCTATTTTTTTATGGAGTCACAATCACCCCTAGGTAGAGGGGAAAGTAGGCTCGTTTAGTTCTAGATGGAACTTCTTGTTACTTTATGTTGAAGAGATATGTTATGAAATCAAAACTTAAACGTTTTTAAAGCTATTGCAGTTTGACTTTTCTAAAACGTTCTATTATTTAGAATGAATAAGGAATCTTAGTAGGTTAACACATTACGTTCACAAAAACGCTCAGCTTTCTCAAATTTACCGCTGTTATAAATCTGAAATGCGTCTTTTTACATTCTCAATGGTCGAGACAAAATAAACGAATCGAGACAAAAAAAAAGAAATATATATATTTACTATTTTAAAATAGTGCTCAGACTGAAAGGGGAGAAACTAAAATAGGCTTCAAAACTGCTGTATGCGAGATTTTAAAAATTATTTCCGGTTTCCATGGTAGCAACTTTTCTGATATTTCTCTCCCCCCCCCCAAAAAAAAAATGGATTTTACGTTCAAGCCAGTTTCGAAGAGTGAAGAATGATTCCTAAAAGGAATTTTTTTTAAAGATCTCTTTTATCAAAAATGTAAACTTTTTCTGAAATTTACAATGCCTGGTTTTACCTTCGGCAGCGGGACACGGAAGTTTTTTTTTTAAGTAACCGAAAAAAGTTTCTGGTAATGCTGCAAAGAGATTATCTTCTATATCAGTAGTGCCAACCTTCCTTTACATGAGGGCTGCAACTTATATTAAAACTAGCTGCGCTGCCCGGCTTTGCCCGGTCTACCTTGAAAATAAAAATTGTTTCAAGTGACGTATATTCAACAATCGGGCGTAAAAAATTTAAAAAAGCATGATTTTCCTTCCAAATAATGACGACAGATATTAAAGTACTTTTAAGAAATTAATTCCAGAAAGATGGATTTAAAATGCGTAACCATGGAAACGCAATAAGTTTAAGGAATTAAAATGCGAAAGAAAATGGTTCACAATTTGAATGGAATCGAGATTTCTCAAACTTGATTTAAAAAGGCTTGTAGCTTTTTTTCCGTTCGAGATAAAAGCTTATTTTTTCGACCATAGGTCGGGTTAGATCTGGAGTAAAAAAGGTCGCTTTTTCCAATGCGTCAAAAAAAAAAAAAAAAAAACTGGAACAATTCCTTCACTTTTTATTGATAGATTTAATGAAGAAAGTAGTGCCTAAATTTCAGCTAAGCCTAAAAAAATTCGAGCTAAAAACGCAAATAACTCCCGCCGTAATAAAGTTAACGCATTGAAACAAATTGCGGAGAATTCTACCCTTTCTAACGATATGTAGTACTAATATGTGAAAGTAATTTTTCACCCCCATATTTGAGAATTTATGTGAAAATTAAACGTTAATTGGAATAAAAAAAACTATTCATCGAATTGTTTTCGAACTGGTCTGCAAACCTTTTCAGGGCTTAAAGGAACAAACTGCAAATTTCAGCGCAATCGGCCGGGTAGTTCTCGAGTTTTGCGAGTTCAAACACACAGACGCTTTTTGGACACTTCATTTTATACTATGCAGAGATGCATCTTGCGGGCCAGCAGGTATATAAAATTTTGAAATATTTTCTTTTTTGAATAACGTGGGAAAATATGGGAAAGGAATGAAAACTTACAAACCAATAATTGATGTTATCATTATTGCTGTATATTTTACTGAATGTATGTTAATCTGACATCAGTTTTTTAACATTTAGCTACAAATTTGTGACATTGTTACTAATCGTGCTTTTCGGTTTGTAACACTGAACACAAAAAACAACGGGCCACACAAATCAGCTTTGCAGTTCGAATGTGGCCCGCAGGCCGTAGTTTGGGCATTATTGTCATGTGTCGTTGCAGCTGTCGATCAAAACAGTTGAGACGCTTTAAATTTGTCCTGACCCAGCAGAGCGCAAATGACATCCATGTAAATTTTTGTAACTTGAAGCTAGTTTAAAGGTTGGCAACGGTTTAGATATTATTTTTGTGTTTTTGAATGTGATTTTTTAGCTTGTGTATTTCTATGTTTACATATTTTCATGCCTAAGTAGTCTCTAAAGTATTTTTTCTTATCAGCTGCTAATTTTACCTTGTGGTCGCTGGAAGAGCTGAAATTCACACAATGTTAGAGGTATGTTCTTTTTTTTATGTGAATGTGATCTCATACAATTAAATTACTGAATTTGTCACGAATCCAGTATTTAAAAAAACATACTGGAAACTAGTTCTATTCCTACTAAATTCTAGTACTTTGTATAAAAAATGTCAGTTTTTTATATACAATGATGTAAGACATGTTCGATGATGTAGTAAGACTGGAACAGTTGATTATATTTCCAAATTGTTCATTTTAAATACAATTCTTTACTTCTCACTGCCGATGCACAATTGAGGATATCTTATTTGAAATGTGCAGACTGATGACAAATTTAAAAATGATTTTAACATAATCTCTGAAAAGTTAAGACTATTTTTTTTATATTGACAGCAAATTTGACATAACGAACTTTTTTTGCGGTGTTAATAGTTATTTTAATTGTTAATTTCTTCGTGTAAAAATTGAGTTATCAAAAAAAGTGGAGGGGAGGGGGGAAAGGCTTTGTTATGCACGAAAATCAGGTACTTTACTAAAGTAACTTTACCGAAACGCTGTGTAGCGAAATATCTTCTGGGAATAACCTACTTTTACGTTCTATATTTTGTTTGGAGCACCTGAATATTTTTTTGTTCTAATCTTAAGTTATTTGCTTTTGTTGTATCATAAGTTCGTTTTATATATTTTATAGAATAAGTAAATTAATAGTGCGTATAGCGTTCTCGTTTTACAATTCTAAGTCTTAAACTTTGTTGCAATACGGCAAATATTTTCGATCAGTACTTTAAACTTTTCTGACAACTAATCGTTATTAATGGCTAATGTTGTAACTTTTATTGAAGAGCTAAATCTTAAATAGTTCATTTAGCTGTTTCGTAGTCTTAGATATTTCATTCATTGGTTTTGTATTTTTCTCTAGGCGCATTTTTCATACTTTCTTTTTCTTTTTTTTTAAAGCATGTGCAATGCTTGGTACATTGTAGTTTGAAGTTTCAAGTATTTGTATAACAATCTGTACTTTTTCTGCGATCAGCAGGGGTTCTGTTGATTTTAAAAATATTTGCATTCGAAGCATAAGGTATTATTTAAAACAGATTTAATCTCAGAATAGAATAATTAAGGATTTCTTTTGTCCAATTTCGTTTCTTATTAAAAAATTATTTAGTGCTGTGTTTTATAACGTTAGTTTGCTTTGCTTTTTTTTTTTTTTTTGTATGTGTTAGAGGAATTTTCACAATGTAATCATTTGAAGGGCTTGGGGCAAGAACGGGATATGCCACATGATGTGAATTTTTCAGTATTCCAGTTTTCAACTTATAAAAAATATTTGTAGAAAATTTCAAAGGTATTATGTATTCTATATTCTACAATACTAAAACCAGATTTTTTTTTCTTCAAATGACGTAATCCATTGTCATGCTTATTTCAGTTTCAGTTATTAGAAACAGAAATTCTGATCGAAAAGTCACTCCTTGTGACTCATCACATTTCTAGCCTACTTTCCCAGTAAAAGTCAGAGAAAGAAGAAAAAAGCATGAAAGAAGGCTTAATGCATCTTGGAAAATATAGCGAAAATTTTTTTTCGAAAAATCAAATTGGAAAGTAGGGTATTGAGATGGGGAAAAATGTCTGTTCATTAGTGCCTACGGTTAAACTGAAGGTCAATGTAGATTCCGCACTTGAAGGCGGATTTTCTTCAAATTTTGTTGGAAATAGCTCTTGACGACAAATTCCCAACTCCGACCTCGAGAACTTTGGGCACCTGACTCAGACTCCAAATCCTGTGCCCTGCAATTAATCGGACTCCGACTCCCCGACTTAGACTCTAGACTTCGTAGCTTTGGCAAAAATTTATACTCGGAGGAAAAATGACAGACTCCGATTCTTGGATATTTGACTCCGACTTGTTTATCCCAAAATAAGTCAGACTCCGTCTCCACAAACCTTGGCAGAGTTGAGGACTCTAAGGGAAATGACAGATTTTGAGTCTTTAAGTACCTTCGGCTCCCGAATCTGACTCTTTTATTCCAGAATGAGAGACTCAGACTCCGCAGCCATGGGTTTTATTGTGAAATAATTATTGTTAATATGATTTGTTTTTGTTTTCAATCTAAAGTTTTTTATTTTATGTAATTAGTTTTTGGCTGAGAAATTCGAAGTCCTTTATGTTTCTGCTTAAAGATATGCGCAGACAATTTTTTTTTTCTGCAATGAAAATTATTTCTTTAGTTGACATTTTATTGTTTTTATTTATTTTTGAAATAACCTTATTTCAATTTTAAAATTTTTTTGGCAACAGTGGAAAAACAATTTTTTGTTGATATGATGTATTTATATTAATGAGTTTATTAATTTTAATTATTTTTCTTTTTGAAATCGGCTAAGGGTTGTTTGTTAATGGAATAAAATTTATTTGCTCCTTTGTTTAAAAGGGGCTGCCAATTTTTTTGTTCGTTTATTTATTTATTTTTTTTTTCGCTTTTAATTCTTCCGATGAGAATAGCATATTTTATTTCTAGAAATCGGATTAAAATATTTTTTAAAAAAATGTTATAATTTGCGATTTTAGCTAATTTTGAGAAATTTGATCAGATACTAGAAAGTCGATATTGGTATAGGGGGAAGTAGGCTCGTTTAGTTCTAGACGGAACTTCTTGTTACTTACTGTTGATGAGAAATGATATGAAATCAAAATTTAAACGTTTTTAAAGCTATTTCATTTTGACTTTTCAAAAACGTTCTATTATTTAGAATTACTTAAGAATTTTAAGTAGGTTAACACATTACGTTCACGAAAACGCTCAGTTTTCTCAAACTTACCGCTGTTATAAATCTGAAATGCGTCTTTTTACATTCTCAATGGTCAAGACAAAATAAACAAATCAAGGCAAAAAAAAAGAAAGAAATATATATATATATATATATATATATATATATATATATATATATATATATATATATATATATATATATATATATATATATATATATATATATTTGGTATTTTATAGTGCTCAGACTGAAAGGGGAGAAACTAAAATAGGCTTCAAAACTGCTGTATGCGAGATTTTTAAAATTATTTCCGGTTTCCGTGGTAGCAACTTTTCTGATATTTCTCTCCCCCCCCCCCCCCCCCCCCAAATGGATTTTACGTTCAAGCCAGTTTCGAAGAGTGAAGAATGATTCCTAAAAGGGATTTTTTTAAAGATCTATTTTATCAAAAATGTAAACTTTCTGAAATTTACAATGCCTGTTTTTACCCTCGGCAGCGGGGCACTGAGTTTTTTTTTTTTTTTTTTTAAGTAACAGAAAAAAGTTTCTGGTAATGCTGCAAAGCGATTATCTTCTAAATCAGTCGTACCCAACCTTCCTTTAAATGAGGGCCGCAACTTATATTAAAATGCATCTTGCGGGCCAGCAGGTATATAAAATTTAAAACTATTTTCTTCCTTTTTTGAATAACGTGGGAAAATATGGGAAAGGAATGAAAACTTACAAACCAATAGTTGATGTTATCATTATTGGTTTATATTTTACCGAATGTATGTTTTTCTGACATACATTTTTTAACATTTGGCTACAAATTTTTGACATTGTTATTAATCGTGCATTTCGGTTTGTAACACTGAACACAAAAAGCAACGGATCACACAGATCAGTTTTGCAGTCCGGATGTGGCCCGCAGGTCGTCGTTTGGGCATCATTGTTATGTATTATTGCAGCTGTCAATCAAAACAGTTGATACGCTTTAAATGTGTCCTGGCCCAGCAGAGAGCAAATGACATCCATGTAAATTTTTATAATTTGAAATTAAGATTATACCTAGGAAAACCTCTTCTCCATTTGTTTTCAAAATCTTCGCTTCCATTTGTTTGCTCGTCCGTTTTATTTTTTGCTCTTTCTTTTCATTCTCTACTGATAAGTTGTATAAATTTCAACTCTTTATTTCTCATCTCGATATCTGAAAATCGTTCAGTCTCAGAATTGGTGTTCATTGAAAACGTTCATCTTCGGTTTGTCGTCATTGAAATTCTTAACAGTAAAGATTTGATATTCGATTTACTCAAAATTTTCTTTCGATAAATGCATGATCTTTTCCAATTTTCTTAGTGGTTAGTCTCTTAAGTTTTCCTTAAACATTCAATATTAGTGTATAGATTAGTAGATTACTGTAGATATATTGGACATTCATTAATGTGTTCGTTACTTGACACCTGAGGTAACATCAAGTGTCTGAATGGTGTCATCAGTATTATATTTTCGTTATAATAAAACGTAAGCGTTAATAGTTTTATTTAGTTTGTATTTTGAGTATAAAAAGGTGCTTTGAACAAAATATTAAAACTTAAACTTTTAAAGACAATATATGTCATCGTCTGCTTTATCAATTCAGATTTCCTCTGATTATTTACGATAAATACTTGTATGGTTCGATACTTTTTTACACTTAACATTCGTAGGGGTCCATTCGTTTGGACTGCTTATTCAGAGCCTGGGGTATATTCCGTTTGAGGGAAAGGGGAGGGGGGTCATGTACTAAATACAACACTAAAACACTTTGGAAACACAACACACGCATTCCTAGTATTTATTCAAATATTAATTTTCACTCACTGCACTTAAAATAAAGTACATCATTAATTGAATGCTAATCGCCACTCGTTCTAACTTACATCGTACCCTTCACAATAACAATTTACTCTCAACTATTTGCATAAAAGCTCATACGCCTTTCATCATTTGCACAATTAATGCTCATACATTTCTTTTTTTAATAACATGCTGCGTGATACATAATTTCTGTAACCCACATCACTACACACACCTTGCCATAACATACATCAGTAACACAACATGAACCTATACATTTCTCATATCCTAAACGACGTTCTACTTTTTCGCTTCACACACATTCACGTCATTTACACATTGATCACACACATTCACTCATTTACACGTTGACCACACGCATTCACGTCATTTACACATTGATCACACACATTCACTCATTTTCACGTTGATAATACACATTCACGTCATTTACACATCGACCACACACGCTCGCATCTTTTACACATTGATCACACACATTCACGTCATTTACACGTTGATAATACACACTCGCGTCTTTTACACGTTGATCACGCACATTCACGTCATTTACACGTTGATCACACACATTCACGTCATTTACACGTCGATCACACACATTCACGTCATTTACACGTTGATAATTCACATTCACGACATTTATACATTGATCACACACGCACGTAAATATAAAATGTCCCTGGCCATGGTTCGACGCGTCATTTCGTGATGGATGAAAAAGTATCTCAGCCGAGCTGGGATCAAATTTGCGATTGGAGGAAAAATAACAGGTGTGCTTTTTTTTCTGTGCTGGTTGACATTTTTCGAGCATGGAGATTCGAACACTCTCTGGACTGGTGACGCTGTGCCTATAGGTGGGCGTTCGGGTCTCTGGGCAATGGTTCGGAAAATGGAGTTAATGGAACGATCAAATGGTTGAACCCAAGAGTCCAGCGCATGAAGGTTGAAGTTGGAAGCGGGGCTCGACTCTTTGGAAAAGTTGAAGAGGGGTCAATCCACAGTATTTGGCTGTGAAATGTTCCGTACCTAAGACTACATCTTGAACCACAAGGAAACCCGATTTTACATTTCTCAAGGGACAGAGTTGAAAAAAAAGGAATATCAGGAAGCACATTAAAAGCCAAAAATCAAATACAAAAAGACTAAGCAAAAACTCAAATCGAAAAAATATATAAATAGTAAAGAGGACTCTTTCAAAGGATATAATATCCGTATTTTCCAAAAAAAAAAGTTCTTATACATACCATTTTACATTATTTCAACACATTTAGTTGCGAATAGGGGCGCTTAGGCTGAAAATAGTCCGTAGTAGTAGATTGTTTTTTAGTCATTGAATTCAAAGTAAAAGCAGCATCTTCTTGAATTGAAATCTTTTGTAAGTTTTGTTCCTGGTATTTATTAAAAATAAGTCAGAAAAATAAAAGTCAATGTTTATTAGCTTTTCAACGTAATATTGAAAGAAGGCATGGGCTATGTGCTTGCGGATTTGCTTGTTCATGTTCATTTGCGGACGTTCAAGTCCATAAGGACAGCTACGGATAGAGCAGTAGCATTTCTGTATTCATAGATTAACTTTTAATAACGTGGATTATCTTCAAAAAAAAAAAAAAAAAAAAACCACACACACACAAATAAAATGTATTGCTTAGTTTAGAACTCTTTTGTTTACTTCCCAGTGAAAACGTAAAATGTGGGAAAGTCCTAAATAAGAAACTTGCACTCCAGATTAAATTAACATTATTAGTATACTAGTAAATCGCCCGTCAAGGTATGACATGTGAAAATGGCTTCTGCATTTGAACGAAACCATCGTCTGTTCGCTGATAGTTTGATAGTTGACATTTTAACCCTCACTCTGGTGAATTAGTCCTCAACTCCAGCAGGTAGCGTTCATCGTTGACCACTTCTTCGGTCCTTCATTCTCCTAAAACTAGTCTTACCAGTAAAACAGTTTAGTTAATGGATCCAGTTCAGCCTTATCAAAAGAAAGCATTTCCCAGCACGTCAAACATTACCAAAACATAGTGTTGATGACGTCAGAAGCGTTCTTCGAAAAGTGAATTCGCAACTCCAGAGCTCGAATACACTAACTTGCGGTGATTAACAATACTACCGAAAAAGATAAAACAGTCCATCTACGTTTTTTCTTTGGGGTAAATAACAGGCTTCAGACAGTTTGTGGTGTAATGTAATTTCAGAATAGAAAAGAAATCTTCCCACAAACACGATAAAAAAAAATTACTGTCATTCACAAAGCGTACGGCATTTGTTTCACCTTTTTCATCCGCCATTAGACAGTGGCTGCAGCGCCCCCTATGGTTTATTGGAGTTGCGAGTTGGCTATTATGCATATGAAGATGGAAAAACTGGTACTTGGTGAAAAAGGAAAAAAACGTGATGTGCAAGAATAACATAGATTCTGGGGACGTAAAATCGGGGTTTCACTGTACTTATATATTTTGTTTAATATGAAAATACTAATGAGAGTTAAAAACGATAGAAAACTTCATTACTGAGTACTTTTAAAGCAAAAAAAGCATTTATAAATTTATATAGTATTACGTACGGGACATCCCATAGACAAATACTGTAGAATGTCTCAGATATTTAGTGAATTTTTGGAATGGTAATCTTTGATTGCTCTACAGAAAGTAATGGAGTGTGTGCCGAATGTGCTGTACGTTGACTTTTTTTTAAAGAAATGACATCTTGTGTGAGACATTGTTGCGAACTGCGATTTGTGACATTGTATTTTGGATTTTTTAAAATATGGTACAGAAACGAAGAAAAGTAGTTCAAAATTTCTTTAATTTACATAAATTTCGTCGTGGGGGACACATGATGAAAAGTCCGCAGGAGCAAACCGGTAATGGTAGAAATGCTTTCTTGAATTATTCTCCCAGTTCTTGATTATTTTATGTTTTTAATTCAGGAATACATCCGCGAGTTATTAATGAAGAAAAAGCCATCATTTTAAAAATTACTTATCTCTATTGAAAAAGGGAATTTGCATTAGTTTTTTTGTGGAATTTAATGTGTACTAGGCTAGAAATGCTCTACATATGTGCAGGGATCAAGGTGACCAACTGACAAAATATAGGTTATTTTTTGAAAAAAATATAAAATACATTTTGAAAAAATATAAGATTTATAGGACGCCAAAAAAATGATTAAATTTTGCATACACTTCATAAAAAAGTTACCTTTTAGTGCTACTGATGAAAAATTATGTGAACAAAAATTGTTAGACACACCACATTGATTCTTGACTATCGGAATATAAAAATTTAAATTTCTCACACATAAACTTACTTTGTTGCTTATATTGTTTAGTATTATAATTTCTGAAAATTTACCTAATGTTTTTTAAAAAATAAATCGAGAAATATTAGTTTTTTGAAAAAAAATTATAAATTTTAGGCCAAGTGCGGGATACTTTAATATTTTTTAATTGGAACAAATGTTTTTGTGGTACATATTGGGCGATCAGGGGAACGTTTTATCAACATGAAATTTCAAATATTTTATTGGATCTAACTCAAGTAAATTTTCACCAGTTATCCCTTTAAGAGGGTTTTTTTTTTCATGAAGCATGGCATAACTTTCAATAAAAGGTCACATAACTGTTTATGCATAAGGAGCAGAGTTCCTCTGGGGTACCAAAAATATAGGATTTTTCTTGGAAATATAGGATTTATAGGAAAAATAGGATGGGTTTTGACTTTTTTGAAAAATATAGGATTTATAGGAAATATAGGAGGACTTTGATCCCTGTATGTGGCATCATTTTGTGTGTGCCAATTTTATACGTGAAGGGAGGGGAAGGTATTTCCTACTCCTTTCGAAACACGTTGAGCAGTTCTGGTGTTCTTCGTCGGATGAGTGTGAAAATCTAATATTCTTAGTTATTTTATGATTTCATTATGTCTATCGAAAATCTGCTTCAGGTAAATGATTGCGACTATGCTAATCGTCTGCTCAAATGTTCATTCAGATAACAATTTCTGACTTGGGGAATCATTCAACTCGATTGTGTTCGAATCGATCAAAGTCTGCTAGATTTGAATTTGACCCTTATTCAAAATAGATAATCGCAACATCGAACGCCACTTTATAGTTGTGCTCTATAGTTGTGCCACAGAATGCCACGGGTGAACTGGGAGCGGAAACCGTAAATACGTAATTGCTTGCTCGTTCTCGCTGGTCCTATCTGCTACAAAATGAAGTTTTCACTTCCAGTTCAATCACCATGGCACGCTATAATGCAACTGCAAAGAATAACTGCTGAAATCAATGTTAGAAATGTATTAAGAAACTCAAACTGCCAAGAGAAACACTAAAGTAGCTTACAACCCAAACCATTCTTTGCGGAAAAGTTTGAAAAATCACCGATGCAAATAATCGAGGCATAACAGAAAAAAATACCATTTGAAAGCTGTCCACCAAGTGATCACTGAGTCTACAAAGGACTTCTTAAGAATCGAAACAAAACGAAGGTTAGCAGTTTTTTTTCGCAATCATTTTTCATGAGGAAACCGCATAAACAACCCTTCCAAAAGAAATCTAGCTACATTTTTTAATTTAGAATTTTATTATTTAGAATGATTGAAAGCCAAACGAGAGCTTCAAATTAAAGTTATCATCGCCCTAACACTCATGATCATTGTAGAGTATTCTATCTTTATCTTCACTAATAACAAAGCTGAAAGTATAAATCTCTGTCTAGAAGTCTGGATCTCTGTGACGCGCATAGCTCCTAGACCGTGCGGCCTATTTTCATGAAATTTGTCGCAAAAGTAGTTTCTAGCATGGGGGTGTGCACCTAGAAGCGATTTTCCTCTGTACCGAGCGAATTACCATAACATGGACGAGCAAATTACCGTAGCATATTGACGAGAAATTCATCATGAGTTATTTTTAAATATACGAGCGAACCAAATGACCTTTTAATTTTCCACTATGGGCAAAGCCGTGAGGGTACCGTTGGTAATAACTAAGACAACGCTTTTTTTAGGCGGTTTTGGATTCTTGACGTAGAAATGCCTTCTCCTGAAATGAAATGTATTAAATAGCTTTTTTTTGCTGAAACAATTCCAGGTCTTAGTTTAAACAAACCCAGTATATTAACTTCAAAAAGTTTCGCTACCTCCCCCCCGCCCCCCAAATTCTGTAATTCGAGAATTAAGCCTTTTAAACTCAATTTAAAGAGACAACCTTGGTTATCTAACGAATATAACTTTATGAGGTAATGATCATAAATCCTTTTTATTTTTGTTTAGTGTTCTCTTGTTTTTTCTGCATTAATCTTAACACTGCACGAAACACGAGCGTCTGCTTGCTAATCTTTATCTGAATGAAATCATGTTCTTGATTACGGTGTTGAAATACTTAAACATTTTATTCTACATTTTCAGAAATTTCGGGATGATGAAAAAATATTGCAGCTCCAAACGGCAGATTCCTAATAAAAACAAACGGTTTGTTCTTTAATAGCCTACAGTTGAAATTTATAAAGTTGAGACGATTAATGATCGTAATATCGAGTTTTTATTGTTGTGGGTGTATGGCCCATGACAATAAAAATATTCATTCAAATTTTATTTATTCTCCTTCAAAATGATATCAATTGCACTATGCACTTTGATTGGTTTGCTTACAACATCAGCTTTTATGTTAAATTTTTGTCGAATTTACAATAAAAACTCCCTTTTTTTACGTCCGTGTGACTAAATTATTAGGGCAGGACTTTCAAATATCCCTCTGACTTACGAATTAAAGTGTGACATTCTGACTATAAAAGTAATCGCGTAGTTATGCAGATGTAAAACTGGTGGGCCAATTGTGATATTGTGGGTCAAGCAGATTGTCGGTCACTGGCTTTTGATAGCTGTATATTTTACTTGCCAAAGCTAATGCATGAAAAACAATTTTTTTTGATAAATTTCAGAAATAAATTGTTTTTAGCAACGTATGCTAAGTTTTAAAAATGGCTAAAAAAAACTTTAAGTGAGCATATTATCAAAGAATTTTATTCACGAGTTCATTTGTATTGTAACGGATCCGGTGCGACTTCCAACTTTCTTGAAAGGACGACACAGTTCTTGATTAAAACACAGAAAATTTATTTACACTGTGTACAGGAAAGAGCGTCAACAACTGCTAAATGAATCATCAGCAATTAAGCAAATATCACACAACACCGTAAACTCAACGGTTACACACGTATTTACTTCCAAATACGAAAAACAACACAGCGAAATGCCTCGCAATAAACAGAGCTAATACACTCTCAGTACAAATTCTCAATCGAAACTCTCTCTTTATCATACGTAACGCTTTTTAAACACACCGAAAGAGAACTCTCCAATATTCCACAAGATTCCAAATGCTTCTCGAAAATCGTAGACCGTTATTTTATTTCTTTTTATTCATTCACGAATCTTATCAATGAAAAAGGGGGGGCACCATATACTTCAATCGAATGTATAGGAGCTGTATATTCATTACAGGAGTCTATTTACAGGTTACGTTACTACAATAATTTTAGATGAAAGATAATTTAATAAACGCCAAATTTAGCTAGATTACGACAAATTCATCACAAAAATAACTAATATTTACAGAATTTGTAACAGTATGTTCCTTCTTGAAAAAAAAATCGACTCAAGTTGACTTTCCCACAAAACCGGTAATTTATTAGTGAGTTTCTTCCAGTTAAAAAACAATCCTAGTTAAAAAGTGCGAATTATTTGTAAGATATTTCCTTGCAAGTGTTAATAGAGAGCTGTCATATAAGAACTGTCAGTTTATGACATAAGCAGTTCAATAGTTTATTTCGTTTATATTTAAAACAGTTTGACACTTTGTCATCAATAAAATAGTTGAACATGTTTCAAAGATGCATAAAGGCAATGGTATGTGCAAAGCTGCCAACTACTCTGAGAGTTTATTTAATTTACTGATTATTTCATGAGCAACGTTACTATGCTTCTTTTTTCTGGACTTAAACACCCGCTATTTAAAAAATTTAGTTGTAATCGTCACTAAAAAATTGTTCAGATACATCACAGAAGCGCATTAAATTACTCCAGACTGCTGAGATGTTGTTAATTTGTGCAACTCTTCTACAACAGTTCTTAGCCAAACATAAATTACCTTAGTGTTTGCGACAGTTCAATTTAAAAAAAATTCTGGTTGGAAACCTTTCCTTGTTATTCCTTTTCTAACGTTGCTTAAGACAGTTTCGAAATGTGTTTCGAGAGGGAGAAAGGTTTCCGAATCTCTTACGTCTTACCCTAACATAACAATCTGAATCCTCAATATTGTAAACAGGATGGAACCAAACACTCTCCGTTCCCCTCACATCTCCATGCAAAATTTCATTTTCAGGCTTTCAATCTCGGAAAAAATTGCGAGGGACATATCCCACTCCTTCAAAATACAACGTTAAATTCCGTTTTAAAATTTTCAGGAAATAAAAATTTTCTGAAGACAGCCCGCAAATCCTGAAGCTCCTCCTTGTTTTGTCAGAGCTTAAAATGAGTTTTGAGGAAAATATTTTTGAAAAAAGATCTATAGAATGATCCCCGAAGCCTTACTCCTTTATTAACTTTACTGCCAAAGATAGTCTAAATTGTGTCTGCTAGATTTTAGTTTCAAAAACTAGCTGTAGAACACTCCCTTCCTCCACACCAAACTCTTCAAAGGCTGCCAAAAATTGCGTTTCTAGAACATCAACTTCGATAAATTTCCTGGATGAGAACACCCGACAGACCCCCTTCTCTATCCTCACCACATATACTTTTAAATTCCGTTAATGTAAATTTGCACGGTAAAATCCTCGAACTCTTCTTTTTCTCATACAACTTAAAATAGACTTCAATTTCGGGAGAGAACCTTTCCACTTTCCTCTATCTTTCCTAAAAGTAAGCCTGAAGTCTCATCTTTAGGACGTCAGTTTCGACAAATTTCAAGGCTTTAATTTCACATTCGCGACTTTAGGACATCCCCCTAAAGTCGGCAAATAAAGCAGCCAAATTTTCAGACAGAGCCTCCAAACATTTCAGATTTCCTAAAATTCATTGAAGTAGCTTAAAATTGTTGTTGTACGACTTCAAAGTTGAAACTTTTTCAAAGCAAGCCTCAAAGCCTTCGCCGTTCCCTAACCGTTAACAAATTTAACCTAAGAGTGCGTTTTTCAGACTTCCGGTTCGAAAAAAAAACCAGAGCGAGCTCTGAATTTTAACTGTTTCTAAAACCCAAATTTGGGTTACCGCTGTCAAAAATTTCCGGAGGAGCGATACTTAGACACTTAGTTAACAGCTTGCTCTAAAATTGCGTCTTCAAGACACCAATTATTTCAAAAAAGACCTCTAAATCCACCTGTCCCCCTTAAAGTCACCAAAGATATCCTAAAACTGTGTTTTTAAGAGTTCAACATCAAAAACATTCCAGGGAGAGCATCAGAACATTCTCTATACCCAAAACATCATTAAAGATTATCTAAAGTTACGTTTTTTAAGACTTTTATTTCGGAAAATTTCCGGGAGGAGCATCCGACTCCCTAATATTGCAAAAAAAAAAAGAAGCATGAAATGGATAATCATTTTCAAAAGGGTGTGGGAAGGAGCCTCAACTTTCTTTCGTTTAACGTTACCACCAAAACGTGCATCAAGTTGCGCTTTTTAAATCAGTTTTGAAAATTTTCAACGGGAGAACATTGACCCTCTTGCTGCACCGGGCCCTTTTAACAAAACTTATAGTACAAAGCTTATATATTAGCTTCTGTCTTGACTTTTTCTAAATAGAGCCGTACCATGTAGGTGGACCCTCGCTGGTGAGCTAAAAACCTTTTTAGCTACCAATGTGAACATATACTCTGCTTTTATGTGAGGTTGTTTGGTTACTGATTTTCTATGGCTATTCCAGACTGATGAGTCTAGAGAAAAGGCGCAGCTGCCATCTCTGAATATTTTATCCGACTTTTTCGGCGTTGACTTGCAATTCCACGATATGGGGCTGCAGTTTGTAGCATTAAAACCAATTAATGTACGCATACTGATGATATCAAAAACTTAAAAAATGTGCGTGATGATTATTTCAAAGTAAATTACCTAGTGCACTATATAGTGTAAACTTCAAAAGTGAAAAAAAAAAAATAGTTGATATTTTAAATCATTGAAATCCTAACTTTTTCGTAGGAGGAAAGATGGACCAATTCTTTTTAAGACTTCCATGGAGCTCACAGAGGTGCTCATCCCCCTAAGAGAAATGGTGCACCCCCTCAAAGGTTAAGGAGCACCTCCCCCTCCCCCAAGAATGAGAGCTCGCCAAAATGGAGAATGACTCCCTAATACATCCATTCTAAAAACTGCCAATGATGGAGTCTGCACTATGACCCCCCTCCCTCTCGCTTTATTGAGCTTATTTCTCTGCCCCTTGTTCAAATTATAGACTCGCCACTGTATGTTAGAGTTAACTGAAATTAAATTTAATCTTTTCATACACAGCATTCTAAAATTTTGATCAGCATATTTTTTGTTAGGGAGAGAAGACCTCTTTAATATTAATTTCTATTTAAATAAATGTACTTGAAGATTAGGAAAAGTATATCTGACGAATAGTATTTGTGGGAGAAAACACATTATCTTATTCTTATTCCCGAAAAAAAGTTATATTTTAAAATTTCTTTCCTTTTTTTTCGGGAAGGTTTGATAGATTTTATTACTTTTACTTTCAAGTTGAAACGTTTATTTGTGGAAACTTTCACGTTACACAGACTCGAGACTGATGTTTTATTTGGGCTTTTGAGGAATTTCAGACTTTATGGCTTTATATAACCATTTACTGTAAAATCACGTAGTTTCGTGGAAATTAAACTATCGGTGATTTCTTGAGTTGAAAATATCACGAACTTTATATAAACCGAACCGAAAATGATGTATAAAGTTCAAATACTTCATGAGACTAAAATTTTTTCGCTCATAACGGGGAGGCAAAAATCGAGGAAATGAAAGCCTCGCAAAAAAAAGGCGCTTTTACAGTAATGCCTATTAAAACTTACCAGGGAGCCACACCGAATGATGTAATAATGAAGATTAAAATTGGTAGCAGCCTAAAAAAGAGCATTTTTCGACAGTGCCCATTCTCGTGCCTGTGTTGTCGATAAATAAAGTCATAAAATCTGCCGAAATTAGAAGAAAACACCTAATTTAAAGACTTGGTGAAAAATGGAAGGTACCGATTTCTCGACGATGATTTCATGGTCTGCTTTTGGCATGATATCAAACTGCAAAATTTGTGAAAGATGCTATCCATTTCTCACCGCAACTCGCTAAATTTGGCGACTTTTCTTAAAATTTTAGCAGAGTTAAAGACCTCATGTTTCGATAATGGGGACAGAATGCAAATAATTTGTCTGTCGGAAAACATGTTTTACTATGTCCTTTTTTATTGGTACTTATTTACATATTTTCATTATTACACTATCGTATGATTTTCTGATCATAGAAACACTTCAAAAAATCGCATCTAAATTGTCATTGGAAAATTTTTAAAAAGTTTTTAAAATTTTTATTTATCGAATAGTTTTTCATTAATACACTATAGCATAGTTTCCTGGTTTAAAGTATAGAAACACTTCACGAAATCTCATCTAAATTGTCGTTGGAAATCTTAAAAGGTTTTAAAAATTTCTATTTACTAAATAGTAAATTACATTTTCTCTCTTGCTACTGAAAAATGCTGGAAAATATTTGCTTCTTCAGATTAAGGTTCAGCCGAGGCATTATAAATTACTATAAAGATCTTTTTAAAAATAAAACGCGTTTAACTTTGTCACTGGTATGATAATCACGTGGTTTAGCCATACCGTTTAGGTCCTTAAAGTCAATTTAGGAGCTGAGCTCATTCGGGATGGTTAAACCCTTGATTGTTATGAAAAAATAACGAGTACTAATTTCGGATAAATTAGTTTCCTCATTTTTACAATACCACCCACTCCCTTTCTTAAAACCCTTCTTTGAAGTCATTGTGTTAGGACAAATGATTTTATTTTTAAGGGCAATTTTGAAACATTAAGAAATTTTTGTCCTTTAAAATGTGATCATTTATAAATATTTCAAATCATTGAGGCAAAGTTTTATAGGAAAATAGTCTTCCTTCGTTTGTGGCTGGAATAAAATAATCTTTAAATTTCCATTCATTAAATATAAATCAATTTTTAAATGAAAGCTTTAATAACATTCATATATTAAAGAATTGCTAATGTTAACATAAAAGCTTTAAACATAATGTTTGAATATTATGTAAGGAACCTTTTCCTGCAGGTTAAATGATTTTGTGTGGTTGAAAAAGGTTTATTTCCTTGATTTTATTGTTAATGTAATGTGATGAAATTTTAAAATGTCCAAATGCTGAATAAGAAGCATATGTGCTAGGATATTGTTCTTATTCTGACGGTCCTTCATTATGAGCAGTTCTGTATTGAATGAAATTGTTTGTAGTTTTTGTGAGAGACTAGTTGTGTAATGTACTTGTCAAGCGTCAAAAAAAAAAAAAAAAAAAAAAAACTGCAGCTAAAAAAAACAATGAAAAATAATAATAAAAAATAAAATACAGAAAAAAATGCATGAAAAAATAAAAAAACAATGAAAAAAAATAATAATAAAAAATAAAATAAAGAAAAAAATGCATGAAAAAGTGAAAAAAATAATAAAAAAATAAAATAAAGAAAAAAATGCATGAAAAAAATAGAAAAAAAAAACTAAAAAAAAAGTAAAAAAAAAAATAACAAAGAAAGAAAAAAGAAAAGAAAAAAAAAGAATTAAAAGAAAGAAAAAAAAATGGCTGGCAGAAAATGTGACGCTTGACAAGGAAAAATGCCTTATTCATGTGCTCTTTTTGTATCCATATGAAGTTAATTTTGGAGTTGTGTTGAATAATATTTGTATAAGTGTGCTTCTCCTTAATTAAGAAAAAAAAAAACTTTTTAGAGATTGTGGTGCGTAAAAAAAATAAGGTGTTTTAAATTTAACTTGCAGGAATCGGTGCTTTAAAGCAGGTAACGTGGCGACAGTCGGCAATCATTTCTATTTTTAAAGAACTTAGAAAAAAATACCTTTGTTTTCTTTATTTTATAAATACGTGTATACGTTTGTGAAATGTAAACCGTAAAATATTTAAGCAACTATTTTAAACAGGTGCATTTTTAAAAGTATATTTGAAGAATCTAAATTAAAGTTTTTAACTGCTATTGTACTATTTTATAAACTGTAAAAACTTTTACCACGATGAGTTTCATAACGACATAGCTGTTTCTCTGCTCCCCCCCCCTTTCCATGTGGACAATAAAACGGAAGGAGAAAATGATCTATTTTTTCTAAACTTTTTAAACGCATGTGGTGAAAAATATCCAACAGCTGGAATTCCAAAAGTAGAAGGAGCTGTATTTGAATCTTGTTTTGACGAAAGAGATAATATATTTCAAAAAAAAAAGGCAGAATGCAATAATTATTGGAAATTGAAAAAAGCTGAAAAATCTATGAAGGACTTAAAAAATTCAATGAATCCACGAAAATAACGAATAATAGAACTGCAAACAAAAGTCTTAGAATAATTTGCAGTAATCAATTTCTTAAAAGCCATGGAGCAGAAAAATCCTTTTTGGTTAAAGAGGGACCGGATATTTTGCTTTGCGGAGGAAACGAAGTGGGGGAAAAAAAAAGCTGTCTAAAAAAGGCGGAGGGTATCCCAGTGAAAATAAGGCTCTGGGTTTGGAATCGGAGGATTCCAATCCCGGAGCCCGACGTCTCCAAATACACATGTGGTACGTGCTCGTTAAATACGTGGATACTTGTGGTCTGTTAGCAGTTACCATGTGTACAGAATTTCTGGGGATTCTCCGCCTCCCATCGAGAACTGTTTCTAATTGTGGAGATGAACTTGCACTCCTGCCCAATTGGGGGTCTCACTCTCCCAGGAGCCACTCCTTATTGCCTTAAATCCATATTCGCTACAGAAATGGGGCTTGGATGTCCCGAAAGGCATCTGAAACAGCATCGCAGTCTACGAAGATGGCAGCTTTGCAGACAGTTTTCCCGCTCCTTCTCCCTCTGACTTTTATTTGACTTTTCTGAAGAACGGAGCAAATTATAAGAACATTTAATAAAAATGAAATGCATAACAAGATAAAAAAAGAGTGATCTTGAAAATGACTGTTTGCATATTTAGACAAAAATGTGCACTTAAAAAAAAAAAAAATAAATAAAAATCACTGTCGCTTGCCGTTTTTGCTCATCAGAACTGGATAACAGCTTACTTCAAATAACTTTAGAGATAGATTTTGCAAAACACTTGGGAAGAAAATTCTCCTGCATGCATTTTTGAATTTCTTCTCCCTAAGTATGTTATTCTTTTGAAGAAGCAGCGACTTAAATAGTTCATTGCTGTCACAAAGACACAAGAGTTTCATTGAAAAATTTTACACGAAGCAAAAAAAAATGATGAGCTTGAAGAACAATTGTCGAATTGCGTTTTTCTTACTGTGTCATAGGGTGAAAGTGCATTCTTAAAAACAGACAGTTTTTGACACAATTGGAGCATCTTCCAGAAGTTTGTGAAGCCGTCGAACAGATATGCTTCTCTAATATCTTGTTGATATTCTCCAATGAAGACGCTCTGTCAAGAAATCCTGTTTCTTTCTGTCAAATGACTCTAAAACATTGACAAATACCAGGAAACATCTCTGCAGTCACTTATTGGAGAAAATAAAAATCATCCGACTAATGGTTTTTAGAACAGTTAAATAAAGGAGAACATAATTCAAGAGGGGGCGGGGGCTATATTTCCATTTTAATATGAAAATTGCCATTTCTTTAATGTGCACCGTTTTGCAGTATTTTTCTGTATCTAATAGTTGTTATGCTTATTACCAATGTTATTCTTTGTTTATTTAAAATTTTAAATAATACATTTAAAAAGTATTGACCATTGAGAAGAGATAAAATGGAGGGAGCGAAGACTTTCCTTCGCGAAACAATGATCCCGAGTCACGTGGTAGATTTTAAAGCGAAGCATTGGAAGAAATCGAGTTTCTTTCACTGGTTTCGCACAAAACGTGCCAACCATTCGTCCTGGTCGAGTCACGTGACTAGGGGGTCTTTGGACCAGCTTTTGCCAAGATAGGACTGGCTCCCTCCATTTTATTTCTATTCTAAGGCATTGACACTAGAAAGATCAGAGGAGTCATTTTGGTCGTTGTCAGTTCTTCTATGCCTGTAAATTAAAAAAAAAAAAAAAAAAAAAAAAAAAACAGGTATAAAAACCTAAAACTAATACTTTTCATTACTTTTAGTTTATTTTATCATGCAATGAATTACCAGTTTTGTGCCAGCTGTAAAATGTGTAATACATTAGTTACTTAGGTAGTAGTCCAAACACAGCCTATTAGGCCATGGAAGTTTAACTCTTTTATTACGAAAAAGTGGAATCAAAATTAATCATTTATAAAATTGAAGACTGTTTATTTAATAAATTTTCAGAGTGTATTCAAATTGTTTTAGTTAGAACTACATGAAGACCAAAATAGTCAGTGATACTTGAAATGCGGAATTGTGATCTTCCTAGTGTCAATGTGTTTATTTTGAGTGCCTGCTGACTGTCGACTCGCTTAAAATGGATAGTAGTTTTTTTACTTTTTAACATAAAATTTAAGTTCTTAAAGGTTTGTTATTAAAAGATATTTTAAGAAAAATTAAAGTAATTTATTGAGAGGAAAACTTAACTATTATTCTAAATGCTGATATTTAACATGTGTTTTCCAGCTGCAAATAGGGTTGATATTCCAAAAATATCTATTTTCCAATGAGCAATTAGTGATGTTTCAAAATATTCATCCTTTTTAAAAAGGATTTCAATTTTCAGAAGTAGCACACTTTTCCATCATTTTTCAGTTAGTATAATCTCCTGTTTAAAAGTGAAATATAAAGTGTAGTATGAATTATTTCACTTGGTTCATTCAAAATGAATGTTGCGGAATTTATCATTTGATCGGTACACGCATTTCAGATGCCGTTAAGAAAGTAATATAACAGTGGAAGTTCTGTGTAATGCGAAAGTTTGAACATTGTTTTCCCAAAAGAAATGAATGGGAAAATACGCATTGATGAGTACTTGAAATATTTAAATACATTATATATCACTGTTAAAAATTCAGGAAGATTTTCTGGTAATTGTTACTGTAAAATGGCGGACTTAACGCAGCGCTGATTTTTACGGTAATTTATACCTGAGAAATAAGCGATCTCAGCGCCAATTGGTTGCTGTGGCCTACCGAGGAAACCGTAAAATTTTACAGTAACATTTGATTTTTACGGTAATGGTTACTGGCAAAATGGATGCCAGTAACAATTATCGTAAATTTTCTGGAAAATTTTTAAGTTTACATATATATATATATATATATATATATATATATATATATATATATATATATATTTAAAGCTTCAGCAAAATTAATTTAATGTATTTTCTCACACTCACAAAAAAAAGTGACCTTGAGTTAGGAAGATAAATTTGAAATTGCAACATACGAGATATATTTAAATGAATATTATTCATTTAGCGACCCTAATTCAGCAAGGGAAATTAACCCTCCCTGCCAGAGTTATTCTCAATGTTTAGTTATTCGAAAGTAGAACGATTGTCAGATTTGAAGTTCCAGTTTCTTGTTTATCGAAAGGAAAATTTCTAAAAATGTAAGTTTTTTTAGCAGTATAATCGTTATTTGGCTGCCTTTTTCCCTATTGCTCGTGAACTACTAAAGTAGTTTAATACCTCAAGGGTTAATCACAAAGCCCCAAATAAACGACTCCGTAAGTAGCTCACAAAGGAGCACTACCAAATTCAGCTGCAATCAGATGTCTATTGCTCGTTATTTACCAGTGTCGGAATTTTATATCAAAGGCGTAGAAAATTAACTCTAAAGGAGGGGGGAAGGGAGAAGAGTTTTCCACAGTAGTGACTACGAATAACAGCAATCACTTTGGTTGCTTAACATGGTCATTTGCATGTGAAATAGGTTCAATAATGATAAAGGTAAAGGATGAATAATTATTGACTAATTTTAAAGGAAAGTAACTTCACTTCTGCAATATCAGAATGTTACTTTTTTTATCACTCAAAACAAGGGGAATGACAAAAACTTTAGACACTACGCTATTACTAATTAGTTGACTATTTTCCCCCCTTGAATGTGATAGTAACTTTCACATCAGTCAACTCCACTACTAAATTCATAATTTGCAGTTATTAAACGCCATTTAAGAATAACTTTATAGATAATTGAATGATTTTCCTTTGATTTTTGCAAATTTCTAATAATAAATAAGCAGAAATTGTGGAGAAATATTTTCAATGGCAGACGGTAACTATGTCAACACGTTTCTGTTTACAGTCGCTTCAGTTGATTAATGCCGTGAATATCTTAGTCAGGAGGAGGTAGATTTTACAGCATGTCATGGACTTCTGCTGATGGTTAATCACTCATTTTTGCCCCTTAGCCATTCTCAAAAAATCTTGCAGCATTGAGCACTAAGTTACCGCTCTTAAGGGCTAATGCCGAAAGTGCGTGTAGTGTACCGACAGTCCAGTTATGCCGTCCAGAGACTGCAGTTTCGTCCTTGTCATGTACTCTTCAATCTGGAATAGACAGCTCTCGTAGATTGAAGCGGGGAGAGCCAACAAACTGGTAGCTAAAGTAAATTTAGTTTAGAATCCGCAGCAAAAGTACGGTTCAACTCGTCAATTGAAAGTCAAGCTTAAGTATTAAGTAGTAAGTTACCACCCTTAATCCAGTACCAAATTATTTGATTCCATAAATTTACTGCGTTTGCGAGGTTATGTCCTTAAAATCTTACTGAGAAAGAACAAAATGATTTTCTGTTGTTTAAGATAATTAAAATGCAATTGCAGGACTACTTTTACTTTCTTTGTCAGAAGTAAAACTGCAAATACGGGCCGTGCTATGAGTTACTGAAATTCAATTGCCCTTTTCCTGATTAATCCAGTACTTTCCCCCCTAGTCATGAATGTAGCCTTTTAAATTGTACAGTGTACATGCTCTAGAACAACTTATCAAATGTAAAAGAAATGTTTATTTTCCAATTTAAGTTAGATTTTAAGAATATTTCATTACATTTTGACCCATATTACATTCCCCTTCTCAAAGTCCTCATTTTGGTTGTCCATTAATAGAAAGAAAAATGCCAAAAATGTTTTTCAATGTCGTTACGATTATTTCCTAATTTGAATCAAGCTCACATTTCCAAACATATTCAATTTTCAGTGGCGAACGCGTTGTAAGAATAACACTGACAATTTTTACTTAAAATTTTCTTTGAAATATAAACCGTCGTAGGTGGCAGCTTTGCATTTTTGTGATGACTTGACTATTTTGTTAACGTTATACTTGCACAACTATTGTATTTAAACCTGCTTATACAATTTCAAATGTCAAGGAATAAAGCATTTCAAAATTTAAACAGAATATATAAAAACACGTACAAAATATATGCTTTTGATTTAAAAAAAAATCCGAAAACGAGCCCGGTATTATGCCCCGGTGTTATGCCATTTTTCTCATGCAAACCTGGCCTTGTTACAGTTGCGACAAAATTATTTCCATCCTAAATTATGTTGCACATTTGAGATAATCCATGTTTTAGATTTTATGTTTTATTTTGAGAAGGAATTGTTTGCTTGAAATTATGGGTTGCGTGCTCTAAGATCGAAATTTCATCGCCATGTCAATTGTTACACAATTGCTGTTTCATTTATTTTTGTTTGTAAACTTCTCTGCGCTTTGCCTGTCTTTCCCCATAAATCCCGTACAACTGAGAAATGTATGAATAAGCCATAGTTTGTAAACTTATACGAAAGCTCGATTCTAATAGAAATTTAAGAAATAACGTAAAAGGTTATCCAGAATTATATAGCGGTTAATACGTCATGGCGTGCCAATAAATCAAAAATGCGGTTAAACCTCCGAACCCAATGAAACCGTGCTAAGCTTAATCTGGAGTACCATTTAGACGTACATACTATGCACATAAAAGGAAAGATGTGTTTTTGTGAGCCGTATTTGTATTTTTGTTACGCATTTTTGAAATGATTTCTCATGCAGCTTTTCTCGTGAATCCAAAATCAGGGTTGCCAACCTTGGGAAAACTACATATTTGAGTAGCATCTCTGGTGATTTTGAGGAGGATTGTGTAATTTTGCGCAGCAGCTTGGTATTTTGTTTAAAAATCAATATAAGAGAATTAAACTTATGTGAAATTCTTTTGAGTTTTGATAATCATTTTAAGTACTAGAATAAAAGTAATTATTTTTAAATTAATAAAACTGCTGTAAACACTACATCATGCTTTGAGTATAAGCATCTTTAATTTCGCCTATTTATATATATCTGTTATAATAAATTGACAAATTATAATAAAAATAAATTCTGTTAAAATCTTTGGTAAGCCTGCTCGTTATTAGAACCGAATGGGAGCAAAATAACTTCTTTGCGGAGCAACTCCACAAAATGCGGAGCAGTTGGCAACCCTTCAAAATACAATTTTTACTGTGTACAGTGGTTAGTCATACGCAAAGCAGTACATACGAGGACTTTGGAAAGCAATGGAATGTGTGTAATAGTTTGGATACCGTCGCCTCAGAACAACTGTAGGATATACATGAAATACTCCGCCAGCTCAGTCAATTCCAGCCGAGGACTGCAGTTTCGTGCTTATTAGCACTCATCAGCCCGGCGTAGGAGTAACGGAGCTGGAGGTGGAAAACCTCTTAAGGAAGCCAAGAGAGCCAAACAAACTGGTAGATAATACAGAATTAGCACTGACCAGACGAGTGACCGAAACAATGCAATGGTTCGGTTCAACTCGAATATTGTAGGCAAGGCAGGTATATTCAGTGAGTTACCGCCCTATAGCCAGGGCTGAGGCAAAAATACATGAAATACACCGCCAGCTCAGTCAATTTCAGCCGAGGACAGCAGTTTCGTGCATTCATCAGCCCGGCATAGGAGTGACTGAGGTGGAAAACCTCTTAAGGAAGCCAAGAAGTATTATCTACCAGTTTGTTGGCTCTCTTGGCTTCCTTAAGAGGTTTTCCACCTCCAGGTCAGTCACTCCTATGCCGGGCTGATGAGTGCTAATAAGCACGAAACTGCAGTCCTCGGCTGGAAATGCCTGAGCTGGCGCTGTATTTCTGCCTTAGCCCTGGCTATAGGGCGGTAACGCACTGAACTGTAGGATATCTCACTGTTGTCTCTGTTATTAGATGTCTTACGGTTGCTCTGAGACGACGAAATGTACCTTAGCACAATTTATAGTTTATTTTGTTTAATGTGCATTTTTATTAAGTCTGACGACTTAGATCCCACTATAGTCTAGATTAATTTTCATTCTACTGTAATTCGATACGTTTGGGTTTAATCACCGCAAGCACAAAGTTCAGTTTGCTTACAAAGCATAAATTATCGTCATCTCTAACGAAAGTACAAACTACCATTTTTTAACATTCATAAAATTAATTCATTGTAAAAAAAATTACAAAATTTTGTATAGGGTTAGCATTTCATTCAAATATTTCTCCTTTATAAGGTTAAAAGTATGTCAAATGATAACTGTTAGACATAGTATATGTTTGATTTTATTTTAATATTTCGCTCGGAGTATTCAAAAAAAAAAACCTTACATATCTTTTTAAACTGTTGTGTTTATTTGAAAATATTAAAAGTATTTAGCAAAGTTAAGAAGTTCACAACTTAAACATCAAATATTTTAAAACTTCCCTTTTGGCTGTTATAGTTTAAAATCTCGAAAGTTTCAGGTAAATCATCTAAGCTATCAAATTGTTAAATATTTCAGACTGCATGCTCCGTGGTACAGAACAAAACGTAGACTTTACGGGAGTTTTTTGTGTGTTTGAAATAGTTCGAGAAGTGCAAAAAGACGTTCAAGTTCCTCTTTGACTCTGGCCGCCTTTCATATTTTTTCTAGATCGCCTACGTAACTTGCGTACATAAGTTTTGTCAGTTAAAAAAAAATAGTATTTCTAGTTTTTCCCCAATCGGTAACTGCCTTTTTTGCGTGTACTGTGATTTTCCATATAGTAACATTTTCTCGCATTGAATGATATAAATTTCATTTTTTATATTCTGAACTCACTTATACAGATAAGTGTGTTACCAATCTCCAACTGGTTGGTCACTAACGATTTTTTGTCCTAATTTTTTTTTTTTTGGATACCTTGTGATAAATTTTTTCCCTAAATGAATTGTCCTCTCTTCGGTCAGAAAAGCTCCAGCCTAAAATTGATTCGCATATTTCCGGTTACAACCTGGTCAAAATGTAAATGGAATTTTTATTAGATTTTAAGAAAGAAACATCGTGTCATTAAATTTGGCTAAGTTTTATTATTTCAATTTTAAGACCATATTGGGGAAAAAAATGAATTTTCACATTCCTCTGATTCTTCAAGTTTCATCGAGTGGAAAGTTTCAGCAAATATTTTTTGTGATAGCATTAAATTAGAATATTTTTTAGAATTTCAATAAATAACATGAATGATAGGCAGGCAATAATCTAACAGTAGAGTGGTAAAAATTTTGGAACGTGTTGTGGAATGTATGTAACTGTACCGCAGTGGTTCAGATTTATGTTTTAACTAGCGCACGGCTTTGCCCGTAGTAGAATATTAAAAGGTCATTTGGTTCCAATTTATATTTACATATGCTATGAGTTAGTTTTTTTTCCTTTCTTTATTTTTTTGAAGATCTCTTCATATTTTTCGCAGATTTGAAAACTTAGCATGTAGTTTAACAGAAACCAGCAGAAACTTTAGTAATATTTTAAAAGAAGGAGGTTCCCCTCCCCCCCCTTCTTTGCTTAGAACGCAAAATAAGACACTTTTTCCAAAAATTAAACACTAGAAAGAACGTTTTAATAGCAATATTTTAATAATTTAATGAGTATAATTATATAAAAACGAAGAAAATAAACAGATGTCTTTTTCTTATTAGCTACAATATCTTAATTTAAATCCTTTTTAATAAAAGAAAAGAATTTGGATCGTAAAAAATAAGCGCGTTTTAAGAAATGTTTAAAACAAATTCGAAAAAATGTAATGAAACATTCAAGTGAAGTAAACGACGAAACCATGGAAACATGCAAAAGTTAATTTCCTTTCTGAAAATAATTTTCATTTATCTTTAATTTTTGATTTTATCATAGAGCGTAATAATTTAGAATCGGTTGACTTGCTGAACGTAAGCCTTGGATATTGGTTTTCTTTAAACGATTCCTTTACAGATTTCCTGATGCTCGTAGAAACTTGGAACAAACTTCATCTTGTGCAGAAAATTCTAAGCTTTCGAATGAGCTAAAATTTAAAATGTAAATGAAATATTTCTCCTATATATATATATATATATATATACAAATTTATATGAAAAATGAGCTTAAAGTTGGAATAAAATAAGAGCAAATCGAGTTTTCGAGAAAACGATTCGAGGTGCACACCTCCATGCTGCCAACCAATTTTGCGGAAAATTTTAGGAGGTCTAGGCACTATGCGCGTCACAGAGAATAAGAAGTTCAGACTTCCAGCTTTATTATTAGTAGAGAAGGGAAGAGATAGAAAAAAAAAACAGTTTTTAGTTTCCTTTTTAATTGCAGTTAACGCTCATGGGCTAATTATATTCTTAAGAGGGGAATTGAGAGGTTTTCCAAACTTTTTGGTTTAATATTTTAATAACTTTTTTTAGATGTACCGGTACTTTTGATACTGGTGCAGCAGAAGGTGTGTCAGTAGTAGGTGGTTGATACGATTTAGTTATTTGCAAGTAAAGATGATAATGGTAAGAAAAATAATCTTATTAACAGATGTTACGATCGTCCTGTCCTAGTAGCTACAGAACTTGACCATACTACTTGACCAACCCCTTAAACTACGAGGTAACGTGCTAAAAGACAGGGATTTTAAGAAAACAGCAACTGTAAAAGCCGTCAGAATGTAGTTGAATACTCGAATCGTACTGCCACTTTTAAAATGTCGCTGTTGCTGCAAAATGACAAACTCAGTTTTCAGCATGTCAGTGTCAATTAAATAGGTAATAAGTGTTATGGGGGGGGGGGGACAGCAGTTTTAAGATTAATTGGCGGCTATTCAGAAACTAGAAAATCGCCCATCAAGGTATGACAGGTGAAAATGGCTTCTACATTTGAACGAAGCCATTGCCTGTTTGGTAATATTTTGATAGTTGAAACTTTAACTCCAATGGATGAACCCTAAACTCCAATTGATAGCGTTCAATGTTGACCTTTTTTTTGTTTCTTCATTCCCCTGAAATGACACAGTCTTACCAGTAAAACAGTTAAGTGACCGGATGCTGTTCAGCCTTGTCACAGTAAAGCCTTTCCCTGCATGTTAAACATTACAAAGCATATTATCAAATTACCATGTCGTGGCGTGAGTTTTATTGTTGGTGCCGTCAGGAGCATTATTCGGTCATTCGCTATTATACATATATGGATTTAGTACTAGCAAAATGATTTTCATGTGAAAACATGACAATTTTTTCTGCTTGTAGGCACGTTCAGCAGGAATCATCAGTACAGTACAATCTCGTCTATCCGGACTAACTGGGATCAAAGGGTGATCGAAAATCCGGAAAATTCGGGCTGTATGGGCAGTGAAAAACAAACAATCCCTTAAATAAGCCGAATTACCAAGTTTGTAACAAAATATCAAAGTTGGTTTCAAAATAGCAAAGATCTGTAAGCAAATATCGCTTGCAAATTTGCCTTCGGCTACGGGGCAGTTTTTTGTAGCTTTATGGATAGAATTGCTCGCAGGGCATTAAGAAATATTCAAATACTTTCATATCAGTTTTTAACAAAGAAATGATCAATTGTCCTCTGTTTAAAATGCGTTTAGTGTTTGAATGCTTTACTATTGTTAGTTTAGTTGAAGTAGTTTCAGTCTAACACTCCCCAAATTTAGATGTTTTTTAGATAGCATAATTTATTGTACATTCTTGGCAGTGGTTATATTTTAAATCAAAATAAAAGTGAATCATCGGCTCACTTACAGTTACATTCTTTTGATATCATAATTTTGAATTATTTATGTGATTGTAATTTTTAAAAAGTAGGATAAACGGAGTTCTTTTACTATACTTCTACATTCGTAGACTAGGAATATTGTGTGCAACTTTCTAGTGATTGGAAAATTGAAGGCTTGTGCTCAATTCGACCTTTCCAAAGAGTCACGCTCCAACTCTTCAACCATTAATAACGAATCAACTCGCATTGAAATGCTTCCCCCCTATCGCATGACGAAGGATATTATCGGAGAAACCTTGAATAAGGCATTCCTCGTAATAACGGACAAAGCTACAGATTAGACGTGTTGCCAATTGAGGGCAATCAAGTTGAATTGAAAGAAATAAGGGCGGATTTCGTCTATTCAAGGGGGGTGGCGGTTGAAAACCGTAAGAGCCATTCCTCCTCCTAAACCCGTTACGGAAAGGGGGGGGGCAGGAGGTCAATTGTCCCCGCTTTATCCTATCTTTTAAATGCTAATAGCCCCTCACGAACTTATCGCCCCTTTGGAGTGTCAAATCTCCCCTTGGGGGAGCTATCACCCCCAAGAACTACAAAAACTATTAAAGTTCAAAAAAAAAAAAAAAAGGAAGAGACGAGCTAAGGTTCAAATTAAAAAGTGGGTAACGCTGTCCAGCCGCGACTACACTATCTGTCTAAACTTAATTTAAAGCAAATTTGTGGAATGTACTAGATTGAAATTGGTAGTGATTGCTAGTAATTCTTTCAATTCTAGGTTATTGGTTTTAGAAAATGCCGGCCATGGAGGGGGCGGTCGCCCCCACCGCCCCCATAGTAAATCCGCCACTGATTAAAACTGCCATCCACCTAGAGTGGGAAAATAGAAGTTGGCTCACACAGATTTTGAGCAGAGCTTAATGGTGTGTGACCGATACCTGAATAAAATAAAAATTGTATAAAAATGTAGCTTTGTCCGTTACGGAGCTGGAGCTATCCGATGCGGCAGGGAGAAAAGCAGAGGGATGTAAGTGCCAAAATTACAAATGTTTTGGTAACCGGGGGGAAGGGGGTAGAAAGAAATGGTAGGTGAACCTCTCCTCTATTTTGGGGCAAGAGATAACGCTAGTAGCACTGGTAGGAGCTGCTGTAGTATGATTTTAAAAAACGTTACAATGAAAACCTACCTACTTTAAAGGCGTTTTACTCGAAACTTTAGAATGTCCGCTTACATCCTTTTGCTTCTAATGGATGCCTCACGTGTCATGTAACTGCAGAAGACATTTTTCAGCGGAGAGTTGGTTTGTTATTGCTGGTTGAAGGGTGGAAGGAACTTCAAACTCCATGTGCTTGACGGAGAAGATCAGGTCGGGGGATACCATTCGATTGTTCCTTCTCCATTCTCCGAACCGTGCTTCTGGGCCCGGGTGCTTACTTATGGGTGCAGCGCTGCTGGTGCGGAGAGTGTTCTAATCCTCATGCTCGAAAAAGTTAAGGGGTCTAAGGACCTTTAATCTTCAGAATTTTCGATTTTCTGGAAAAAATATATGTTATGCATAATTTTATTCTGAACAATTTGATACCTTATTTATTACCATACGCCAAAAACTTTTCGAGTTATTGCAAAAAATGCGTAAACTTTCCCCGTAGAGATTTATGTTAACAGCAGCTGTTTAAGCCTCTTTTTCTCAGGTGCCGGTTTCCTCAGTTTTCTCGTTTTGCGCGCATGATATTTCAGAAAGTTTCTTATATATTTCCGTAAAACTTTTCATGCATGTTTGTCTAATACATCTTAACGATCTGAACCTAAATTTCAACTAAAAAGTTAAAGTTAATATTTAAAAATAAATATTTTTTTACCCAAAATTTTGGAAATTTTCGGTATTAACTTACCAAATTTCAAAAAAATAAATAAATAATTAAAAAAAATAAATGAATTTAGGTTCAGGTCATAAATATAAACTAGATAAACATAAATTAAAAGTTTTACGGATATATATAAGAAACTTTCTGAGATATCATGCGCGAAAAACGAGAAAACCGAAGAAACCGACACCTGATAAAAAGAGGCTTAAACAGCTACTGTTAACATAAATCTCTATGGGGAAAGTTTAGGCATTTTTACAATAACTCGAAGAGTTTTTGGCGTATAGTAATAAATAAGGTATCAAATTGTTCAGAATTAAACTGTGCATAACATATATTTTTTCCAGAAAACCGAAAATTTTGAAGTTTAAAGGTCCTTAGACCCCTTAACCGGCACTGGAGCCCCTGTTATTCTTCTTTCGAATCACACATTTGATTTTTAGGCTCTTTTTTTCAGCTGTGGTACGTTTTCATCTGTCGGTGAAATTGCCATACAAAAGAATAAGCAGTTCAAAGGGATTTAGTTACGTTTTAATACATATTAATTTTCCAATTATAAATACGTTATAATAACATTAAAAATAGGTTGAAAGGAATTCATGCATGGGCATTGAGATTAAAGAATTGTTTTCTCTCACGGATACCTGTTGAACCTGATGCATAAAAATAAATGTTTATCTTGGTTACAGTTTTTAAGAAAAAAAAAAGTTCAGAACGATGTCCTGTCGAGCGCATTGTGAAATAGGGCTATTTCAAAAAGTCAAAACAATATTTTATTCGATTTTAGAACATTTCTTGCATATCTATTTTTTTCGCGTTGGAAAAAAAATTGCTTTTTAAAAAATATTCTAAACTGCTTTCTTAACAAATGCAGTATTATATGTTAAGAACTCAAATCAAATTGTATGTCATTGGTATTAATATTTGCATGTTGTATTATTATTTATATATGTATTATGTTGAAATTTCTCCTTGGCAGCTCGTGTACTATATACAGTCACATCTCGGTAGCTCGAAGTTTAAAACTCTAATATTCCTTTATATCGAAGCTTTCATCGGTTCCCAAACTCTTGACACTGTTTAAACTTCCCGTAAGTCAAACTACCAATAACTCGAACGTTTTGGCAGTTTTTTGGGACTTCGAGTTATCGAGAGTTGACTGTATTTTAATGTATGAGCCCGATGCTACACCCACACATTAATTGAATTAAACACCTAATGTTGAGAAAACAATAAACAATACGTTTATTTTAGTAAATATTAAATTCATCAGTCGGCGTGCACTTTCAATGATACATTTTTATTTTCGTTTTTAAAAAAAGTAAATGACATAGCTTTTAAATTACAGGTACATTTAGGGAGCAGTGTTTCATTTCATATACTTTTATGCATCGTAGAAAGCTGAAAATATTCGTAAGTTTTGCGAAAACGATAACTTGCTGCGTTTGCATTTTTGTGTAAATAATACATTTAGTGAAGGAAATAGAATTACTTTCAAAAATAGAATTTACTCCCGCTTTAGGTTTCATACAATCAATACCCCACCAACATTGACGAATTCGAGTAGCACTAGACAGGATTCACGAAAAACATTATACTGAAAACTTGAATAAACTGTATATTTGACTAACTATCAGATTTTTTTTTGTTTTTAGTGTAGATGTGAGAGTAGGGCAAAAATTCCCCCTTATTTCAATGACAATATATGGCAACCCATTAAAAAAGTAGAACAAATATGCGTTTCATTAAAAATTAGAAACATAAGTGTTATCTCCTTAGTTGCATTTCAGTGATTCGCGAAAAGGCATTAAATAGTGAGGGATTGTTCATAATACATTTCCATATGTTAACAATCCATTAAATTTGTTACCCAGTGACCTGTGGTTAAAATTTACCAGTTGTAAATGAATGAATCCCTTACAATTCATCTCCTTTTTCTGAATTGATCTTTGCATCGTAAATTAAAAACTAGGGAAAAAAAATATAATGTTAAAGACACGTAACATATCGCAAGAATTATTTTAAGCCATTTATACTGGTCAATGCATCCCAGTTTTAAAGAAGCCTTTCAATCGAAAACTGAAAATCTGATATATAAGTTAACACGCATAATGTCATGCATTTAAAATACATTTTACATGCCCTGAGCTATTGTGCATTAAATTAAAAAGAAAAGGAACTTTTTTTAAATCAGATTATTATTAATATTTTAAGGAAGGAGGGTTCCATCTGCTTCTTTTACACGAGCCGCCACTGACAATAATTCATCAACATGTTATTAATACACTTGTGTTTTCTCTTTGACTTCCCTGATGCTGTGGAGCCGCACCTGTCCCTTCGTCTCGGATGGGTTCCGATCCAGGTTCGTGAAGATGAAACGGTTTATTTTTATGGTGTGCTGAGCTTCAAAAGGGTAAAAATGCTTCTTCATTTAAATTTGTGTTTGCACGATCCTTTCCTCAAACAAAGGCATTTCATTGCTTGAAATGTTATTTTAACGTGAAAGCACAGATGTTCAGGTGACGGTGTAGAAACCAAAGTAGACTCAAATCTGTTTTTGTGCGATTTTTTGAGCAATCACGATTGCTTTCATTTGTCTGTTTTTGGCGTCCTATCATTTTATTTTCCCGCCAGCAACCTCTGCAGCATCACCGTCGACCGGCTCCTCACGCTGCTGCTCCTCTAGCGAAAGCAGTCTCCAGGTTACATCCATGTCCTACACACACGCGCATACATACACGCACGTACACACATACACACACATACATACGCCTGTACACACACGCATACATACAGACACCTACACATACACACAACACAAACACATATGCCTACACACACATACATTCCCCCGCGCACACACACACTCATACATGCACACAGACACAAACACACATGCCTACACACATACACATACCCCCTACACACATACCCCTACACACACACATACGCCTATACACATACACATACACACACGCATACATACAGACACCTACACACACACCTACACAAAACACAAACACATATGTCTACACACACATACATTCCCCCGCACACGCAAACACTCATACACACAACTTCCCACACTCATACCTGCACACAGACACACATGCCTACACACGCATACACATACCCCTACACACAAACACACATACCCCCCTTCCCCCACACATATAAACACACACACACACTCGTGATTACTAGAAACATAATTTGAATTCAAAAGGTCAAAATTCAATTTTTTTTTTTTTTTTTTGTGCGGTACATCAAAATTTCAATCAGATTGAGATTCAATTGACGAAATTATTAAACAACGAGTACGAGGTAGTATCTTCAAGTGGCGACAGGGGCACCCCGATGGGAGGCCACCGTGACCTCTCAAAATTTTCTTTTTCGAAAAATTTTGTCTGACGATTCAGTAAAAATGATCATCGCTTCTCTTATTTTGATTTCGTTTAAAAATAGTTATTTCATAAGTTTTTAGGTTATTTTTTTGCGTGAGGCTTTTTTATGCTGCCCCTATCCACCGCAGAAAAACATGTTTACAGCGAAAGTTATACTGCGTTAAACGCATTCAGTTTGACTGTTATTTCGCCTGCGGAGGTGAAACTTAATTAACTCTTTGACACACAGTGAATTGAAGCCAGAACTCTAATTTTTTTACAATTAATCGTTCCTCTCGCAATGAAATAGTATATATTTGGTTAAGAGAAAACTTAATTTCATCGAACTACCGTATTTGTGCTGTCCGTTTTCCACGAGAAGGCACTTCGTCCCGCCTTCTCGAACGCTGAGTTCCATTTTACGCGGGGGTGGTCCGTAAACGTATCCCTCTGCCTGTAAATGAGACAAATCAGATAAACTTTACATTGGCGTCCATTTTGATGTGCATAAGTCTTAGCACCCTTTACATCACTTGCTTCACTTGTCTGTTGCTTCTTACTGTTGCTTCTTACTGCTTCTGTTGATTCTTAAATTTAAACGAGCTGATGTGTGCATCACATGACTTCCTTTTACTCCAATTTAATGTCATTTCCCCATCATTGGCAATTTTAATGTGATTCAATTGTTCACTCTCTAAATATCACTAACAGTGGCCAAATAAAAATCAAATTTAAAATTTAAAAAAAATCGCCAAATTTGTTGCCAAGTTGGCGACAAAACTTGGCGATCTAAAAACTGGCGATATATTGCCCTGTCAAATCAAAGTAACCAAATTATTTGAAACTGTACAGTGATTAAAAATGAGCTGATGTGTGTGTGTGTGCATCACATGACTTCCTTTTACTCCAATTTAATGTCATTTTTTCATCATTGGCAGTTTTAATGATTCAATGATTTACTCTCTAAATATCACCAACAGTGGCCAAATTGAAACCAGATTTAGAATTAAAAAAAAATATTTAAAAAAATTGCCAAATTTGTCAACAAGTTGGCGACAAAACTTGTCGACCAAAAGACTGGCGGAATATCGCCAAGTGTCCGCCAAATTATAACACCAAGTGATTTTACATCGAAATTAACAATGATTTCCCAACCAAAAAGGGGCAAAAGACCCCCTTCGAAGCATACAAATGCAACCAAAAAAGAAGGTGCACAACGTGGCCTCACTAGGAGTCTACGTACCAAATTTCAACTTTCTAGGACATACCGTTTTTGAGTTATGCGAGATACATACACACATACGCACATACATACGGACGTCACGAGAAAATTCGTTGTAATTAACTCGCGGTTTGTCAGAATGGATTTTTCAAGTGTCTGTAGGTTCCTAGGCATATATCCACGTGTGGTCGGGTCGAAAAAAAAAACTCAACATTCATTCGGGGGTGAGAAAAATGGAAATTAAGGCCGATTTTTGAGTGAAAATTTTTTCGCGAATACAATACTTCCTTTTTTGTAAAAGGAAGTAAAAACTGCAACTTTTACAACAAAATGCTATGATCTGAATATACCTTCTGTCGAACACAGCGAAATAGAATTATCGGACACCGCGTGACGAAGGCGGAATGAAGTGCCATCTCATAGAAAACGGTCAATAATACTGCTACAGATATAATCACCACTAGAAAAAAACACTGCCAGGTTAAAAACTAACCGTCACTGAGGCATGAAGATTGACGGGGGAAGGCAGGTGATTCTGCAAAAATTATGACTGCCCAGATAAGTAGCTGACACCGATCCCCGTTTTGACTGCTCAGATATATAAGTGATGATCTTAGGAGAATGGGAATTTTGCCATCATCGGCAGAACTTTATGCCGAAAACATTAATGAAATTTCACAGGCCGTCATCGAGAATCATGGCAAATCTAAACACGACAGATGGAAAAACCACTATGACGTATCAGAGACGTCAAAGAATCTGTAATTGCTCATGAAAGGATTGTCAGCAATGGCAATTGAATGACGTCACCGATGCGTCACTCTATAGCAGCATATCAAATGATTGACGTTTCTCAGACAGCATTGTATGTCAAAAATTGTAAATCAGTGTTTTCAAAAGTGGTATGCATATGTTTAATCTCAAATGAAAGTTCATTCGAATAGTTAATAGTACATGAGACAAAATAGTTCTAACCTTTTCAGGAGGGTCAAGAATCCAAAACTGCGGTGATTTAGACACGCACTTTATAAACGACGCGTCAGATACATAAACAATGAAATAAATTAAATAAATATACAATAAAAAATGAAAAATCACCGTATCAGCACAGGCTTGTATGTTGCACCGCTTAAGTTTCAACAACATGAATCCCCAGAGTGCATTGCGGTCCCAAGCCTGAAACCCAATCAAGCAAGTTGTTACTAAAATTTAGGCGTTCCCATAAATGTTATAGTCTACTTAATCTTACGTCAACTGATATGAAGAGTTTGATATTACATTAACAGTTTCTTCAGTTAATGCAAAAACAAAATTGAAGAGCCATAATTACTGTTATTTAAAAGGTACTCATCATTTATTGCATCAAACAGATTATGCTGCAGAAGTGCCCCTCTAAAAACCTTAATCACAAACAAATTACTCAAGAAAATATAACAGATTTAACAAATTATATTTTTTTTCCTATACGAAAGAGCTAAGCTCATTTTTTTTTAATAGTGTGGATCTGCTATCTCGATGCTTGACCTTGGACGAGCTCATTTATGTTTGGGTTAAATGAGAAATTCTTAGTTTGGCCAGTGATCTTCATCGCTACTCAAACAGGCTCTCTTCAACCCTACTTCACCCCCTAGTGGAATCGTTAAAGCCTCAGACGATGATCGGAAGACTTATGGCAGCTCGACTCAAACTTCCGTAGTTACAGGTAATAAGGTTACAATTTCATCTTTTACGCTGAAAAATATAAAGAAAAATTAAATAAAAACAAAAAAACCCGACTGCGTAAAAACCAAAAAAAAAACTAAAAAGAAAAATGTATAAGCCCAGTAGTTTAGAATGTTAAGTGCTTTTGAATTTTTGATTTGTCTTATCTGTGCACGGTTATAAAACTAGTTCAACGGTGTTGTTATTAAGTACTACTGAATTCTAAACTAAAGGGCTTATACAATTTTCTATTTAAATTTTTTTTTTTGGTTTTTACGCACAGTGTTGCCAGATGGTCAAATCCAGATTTCCCCAATTCCCTTCCAACTTTTCCCCAAAAAGCGATGTTTTCTATCAAAATTCCCCAAATTCAAAAACTATTTTTCCACTAATATTTTCATAAAATGAATCGTTTTCCTCTGATATTTTTGTCTCTTGAAATTTTTTCCCCCCCAAATAGCCAAATTTTCTTATAAAATTCCCCAACTTTTGTTTTCTTCCCATTTTTGCCTTTTTTTTTTCTTTATCTTTTTTAATCTTTACTAATAATAAAGCTGAGTCTCTCTGTCTGTCAGGATCACTGTGACGAGCATAACACCTAGACCGTTCGACCGATTTTCATGAAATTTGGCAAAGAATTAGTTTGTAGCATGGGGGTGTGCACCTTTAAACGATTTTTCGAAAATTCGATTTTGTTCTTTTTCTATTCCAATTTTAAGAACATTTTCCCGATCAAAATTATCATAAGATGGACGACTAAATTACCAAGTTGTAATAATGTGGAACCGTAATGCGGGCAAGCCAATTGGCGAGAAATTCATCATGCGTTATTTGTAAATATACAGGGGAACCAAAACACCTTTCAATTTTCTACTACGGGCAAAGCCGTGCGGGTGCCACTAGTCATTAATACAAGCGCCTGACCGAGAGATAAGAAAAAGCCAAATATTTTTTTTCTTCTCGCATTTACTACTCTGCTTCTGTATGTACATTTAAACTATGATTTTTGCATATATTTATCCAAGAACATTCTTCATCAGACTTATTTTAGCCTATTTCACGTATCAACTAGTTACTCAAACTGAACTATTAATGTGAATTCCTTAGCATAATATTCCACATAATGCAAAATGCGAATTCCATAAAGTTGAGCAAAGCTAAACTAACTGCTTGACACAAACAATATAAGTACCAGATGTCAAGACGCGAATTTAAATACAAATTTTTTTTCCCCCATGTTTTCCCCAAGAAAACAATTTTTCCCCAAAAAATTCCCCTCAAAACCCATTTCCCCAAAATTTCCCCAGAGAGCACCAGATTTCCCCAAAATGGGGAAAATTCCCCCAATCTGGCAACACTGTTTACGCAGTCGGGTTTTTTGTTTTTATTTAATAATTGTTTTAATTTTACATTTTTTAGTTAATTTCCATTGATTTAGTTATTATGATTATAAGACGGTACATTTCACAATCTTGTCATTTCATTGAGAGAGTTTGTCTGTATCGTGAGGTTTATTAAGTAACTTGCGGTGGTCTAAACTACTGATAATTAGTCCCTCTAGGGACTTAACTCGGCATAAAGATACTTGTGCTTGACCTTCGGCAAAATGCGCGAACGTAAGTCTACCACAGCACAGCTATATAAACAGCCTGTATAACTCATTATGACGCGAAATCGGAAACGTCGTCAGCCAAGTCTTTCTCGAAAAACTAAAAAAGCCTGTCGAGAAAGTACTCGTCGCGAAACTCGGTCCCTTGAATCAAGGCGAAACATGTTAGAGATGAAAATCGAGTTAATAGACTTTCTTTTGGTGCTTATTGCACGGGTTTATTTTGATGACTACAATCTGAGTGTCTTGCCTCCGTTACGCATAATATATTTTTTATTACAGTACAGAATACATATAAAGAACACATGAAAGAATTTACATCCGAGAGAGGGGAAAGTACATCCGGAGCAAGGGTGTCTTGACCCCCCCCCCGCCTCAAGTGGGAGAAGCAATCGCTTAGAACACTTGGCCCTTGAAACCCCAATTAGACTTAGTAAACAAAAAATTCAGGCAGCGAAAACTACCTGCATTTGTCGCACGTAGCAGCACATAGCATGCGACACAGTATGCAACGCCCAACGTGCGCCGATCCCGAACTGACAAAATATGACAACGGTTGCAGATATGGTGAATTTTGATTACTATCATGTGTTTAGCGACACTCCCAAGGTTAAGACAAATCGATTGTCGTAAGAATTACCAAAATTGGTCAAAGCGTTTAGCCCCTAGAACGGCACATAGGAACAGACAACCATACATAGACTGATAATCACATTACCCCTCCTTTGCGTCGCGCACGCGCAGTCGGGTGCGTAAAGTGGTCATTAAGTTCAGAAGTTTTCAACTTACATCGATAATGAACAAAAATTCTTTACACACTTACTTTTTTGTCGGAAAACATGGGGGGGGGGGGGGTTACCCCTTGCTCGCTGACGCTAACCAACCCCCGAAAAATCTTTTTTGATTGGCAGAGATTTAAGTCGTCAGTTGGAAAGAAAAGATTAAAAACGCATTATGAGTACTTTTGGAACAAAAAGCACCCCTTCCCCGGGTTTTAAAATAACTTGTACCAACTTGCAGAGCCATAAGGGCTAAGGGGCTCCTCAGCATTGCAAAACTGCAGTTTTGTACTCTTGAAAAATCGTTTTCATATTCGTGGTTCCAGTAATGTATTTTGCTCTTTAGCTCGGGGCTTGAATTGAGTTGAGCCTAAGATTTCCCGTTAAAATCAAAACCCTTAAAATTTGTGTATAAGAAAGAAGAAATAAACGAATCCTAAAGGCGTAACTATAACAACGCCAAATAAAACATCAACAATTTGAATGGAGATGAGATTTTTCGAACTTGGTTAAAACGGCTTATAACTTTTTTTGCTTAGGAGATAAAAGCTTAGTTTTTCGACCAGAGGTCGGGTTAGATCTGGAGTAAAAAAAGCCGTTCTTTCCAGTGGTGCCAAAAAGAAAACAGTGGGACAATTCCTTCACTTTTTACTGATAGATTTAATGAAGAACGTAGTGCCTAAGTAAAGTGCAGCTAAGCCTAAAAAAAATTCGAGCTAAAAACGCAAATAACTCCCGCCGTTATTTAGTTAGAGCATTGAAAAAAAAAATGCGTAGAAGGCGGTTAATTCCACCCTTTTCAAAGATACATAGTATTAATATGTGCAAGCTATTTTCATCCCATTAATTAGCAATTTAAGCGAAATTTGAACTTTAAAAAATATGATTACTGAAAAACTAATTCAAAATTTAAAAAAAAAAAGATGCAAACCACAGGGGCTCGAAGTAGTTGTGTACAAAATGTAAAGATAGTAGGTGCTATGGGGTCTAATAGAAGCAGACTTCCTTTTAGATTTTCATTTGACCTTATTGTTTTTTAATATAAAGAGATTAATAAACCCGGTACATTAGAGAGAAAGATATTAATTTAAGGAAGGTTTCTTCTGACTCTGAAAAAGAGTCTTTTCTGAAAATCAGGATTCTGAAAATGTTTGCAACAATCTGATAAAATCAGGATATTTTCATCGCTATTAATAGATTCCTCCTCAGATAAGTCAGACTGTTCATCCGAACCAGAATATGTTTTAGATAAATCTGCAACAGTTTCGGAAATTCTTGTACTGATAAGCTTGTCAATGAATACTATGTTCAAGAGCTATTGCTAAAAATTGTTCTGCTAAGTTTTGCTTACCAACGATTCTTCGCGACATCCCCAAGATAATTATGTGACTGAGTACTTCAATATCATCGAAGGAAATAAACGTCAATGCTTCAAGCAATGCACCTGTTTTGGTGCCTAAAAGAATTCCAGCAATTTCTTTTTTTAATCCACCTGTTTATATCTACTTTTCAGACCCAAAATAATTTCACGTGTCTCAGTCCCATGCTTTTCAAATTCTTTTGTCAATATTTCCCCCTAGGCAGTTAGCAGAAAAATGAAACCACGTGATCAGAAAGGAGTTTCGCATTTGTCTAACAGTTCAAAGAATTAAACCTGAGCAGCAGGTGCTAATCAAGCCCAAAAGAACATTGCTCCCCCTGACAAGTAACAAAGAGACATAGTACACATATCTGATAAGAGAAAAAAGAAGAAAATGAATGGAAAAAATCAAGATTCTTTGAGCGGTCAAAATAACCGTAGTCAGTCTTTCTAGGTATAAACATATATAGTGACTATAACAATCAGCCTAAAGAAATGAAATTTACTGTTTTAAGATCTGAATAAGTAGTTAGGAAAAGTCAAAGAAAAAGAGTAGGAAAATTAAACGCAGCAAATATGAGCATTTGAAAATCGTTTGCGGTCAAAATGACCGCTTCCGTCTTTCTAGTGTTAAGCGTACTAATCGCACATGCTCTGCCAGTGCACTTTCTTTACATTTACTTGTATCAGCTGCGTTCTTTATTCTAGATGGTTGTCTCTCTTTTTTAAAGTATTCCATTTAGTTCGAATGATTTCAAACTATTTAATTATAACTTCAAATGTAAATGAAAACGCTTTGATTGCATATGAACAACTTGAAAGGAAAAAGTAAAAAACACAATTGTATAAGTCGAGGATTTTCTTTAGATGGAGGATCTTTTAAATGAGATCAGCGTCAATTTTTATTAGTGCAACTAACTTCCAGTCAATTGAAGCCAAATAGTTATCTGTATTGAAATGTATTGTAGGAATAATGAGTTCTTAAACATAGTTATCGAATTTTGCCATTTTTTTTTCTTTTAAAGCTGTTGGAGGCCCAGCTCTCTCGCACGTTTTATATTATTGGTTAGTATTGACAATATGTTTTCTTGGCAAGACTACAAAATTTTATATTACTGTAAATTGTAAAAGATGACTTCCTATCCGACGTGATTATTAATATTTAGTGATTATTAATATTTAGTATACTCTAATAACAAATTCTGTTGAAACTTTCACGTTCGCTAATGAGCATTTTTACGAAACCGAAAAGTTTTATCTGTTCTCGTTAATTTCCTAGAATGACTATATTTTTTCTTAACAAGCAAAACGAAATATTTTTGTTTGAAATTCCATTCCACATTTTGTAGACATACCTTTAGTTCATCAGGGGCAACGTCTGCCAAAGATAATCTACCTTTTAAAAGTTTGCTACTGCCATATTTTCACAGGACTCGATTTTTTTTTTCAATTTAGAATCCATATCCTTTTGGTCTAGCGGTTATTTCCATTCAAATGATGGAATAAGTGGAGTAATTGGAATTCATTCGTTTGAAATTCATAAATAAACCATTGCAAAACACGTCCAATAGAAATCTCAATTTTTCTCATAACTCATCATTTAAAGCCTGTATTGATAACTGTTTGCATTTAACCTAAAGCACGTAACTTAACAAATATCAATAACTTTCTTTAAAAAGTTAGACTTAGTGTAATGTACTGAGAGCTATCAGACATAGGAGTGACAAAGATATCCTACTTTGACTTAAGTTATGAGAGTAAAACAACTTGATCTTCTATTGTCTTTCTAGCTTTATTGGTTAATCCCCCATTTGAATTAAAATATTGCCCCTTCGACCGTCAAAGTACAGTATATTCTTATGAAAAGTCCTCATTTTTCTTTTCAAGTCAATGGGTTTCTTTTCTGTTCTCTTCTTTTCCTCCTGATTTTGAGACGATCGACTTCTTTGAAGGAATATTGTTTGGCAAATTCGAATACAAAGGAGACGTCCATAGCAACAGGCTCTGGGCCCAACTAAGCTGGTCCTAGCTCAGTAGTACCCGATGGAGATCAATGACCTTCTGAAAGCTCTACCACGTTACTCATTACAGCCGCTTCCGCTAAACTGTTCCCAAGTGCCCACAACTCCCGAAACTAAAGTAATAATTTTTCCTAATTTCTAGATAAGCTTGAGATTTGAACAGCTTAAAACAAGGACCCCTTGCCCTGCTTTCCATGCAAAAGTTGATCCCAATAACATTTCCATATTGATAAATATTGATCTCCATATTAATTAATATAAGCTACTAAATCATGTGTCATCTGACTCTCCTTTGCTCCGGGCTATACATATTAAGAATTTTGAGTCTGTTGCCATAATCTAAATATGGAAGTCCTCTTACTAGCCTAGCAGCCCCCCCCCCCCCTCCTTGAGCCCTTTACAATGAAAAAGTATTTTTCTTAGGATAAACATACTAAAACTAAACAGCATACTAAAGATGAGGTCTTACGAAACTGGTATAGCTTTTAAAGTAGCACTGATAAGAATGGACGCTTATCTATCGGAGTCATCATCCTGTGCTATATTTGGAAGTTTAACTCTCATTTACGATGCTGAAGAAAAACCTTGACTTATAAACAACTTCAAAGTAGAAAAACTTAAATATATGTAAAAACAGCGTCTTTATTCACATTTGAAGCAATAATTTAATATTTTGAAATAACTCAAACTAAATGAATCACTTTGAAAGACAGAGAACCAACTAGAACAAAGAACGCAGTTGATACAAGTGAACGCAAAGACAGCGCACTGACAGAGCATGTGCGATCAACACGCTTAATGCACGTTTGAAAGCAATTTAGCACACGCACATGAGAAGTAATTACATTTGATCAATTCATTTTAGCCGGTTTGGTGTAAAATCAGGCTAATTACTTAAAATTTAATGTCCCTTGTCACCCTCTTAATTTCGAAGCAGCTGCTGCTATCTTTACAGATGTGTTGTCTAGGTATAGTAAATCGGACACATGCGCTGCCAAATGAGACCGCTCAACAGCGCCCACCAGGTGGAAAATTGCGGAGTTAGAATTTCTATTTGGAATACGGATTGGATAGAGTAAAAAAATTGATTTTCAAAGTTATAGACCATCATCGGTTTACTACGAAAAACACCTTGTGAGAATCGCCGACAAAGTAATATAGGTAGTAATATAGTTAGAAGAAGGTATGTTAAGCCTAAAGCAGCGGGTTCAATCCTGGTTCTAGTCGGTGGACTTTCAAAGTACAAAAATCGACAACATTTTATCGAAAATTGTGCTTTATGTAAAAGATTCATCGAGTAGGGTCACCCGGGGTAAAATGGGTACAAAAAACAGCATTTTTGATTTCAGTGACCCATAGCAGAAATATCATGAAATATAATTGTGTTTTTGTTCAATATTCTATACATTGTGTATCTTAGGTCTAATTTGGACATAGTTTGTGTTAACTTTTTACTTTAAATTTAGTGTAAAGGGGTATACCTATTTTACCCCTGTGTATACCCATTTTACCCCGTGCTTCGGGGTAAAATGGGTATACACCGGGGTAAAATGGGTATATGCTGTTTTAAGTTGAACTACACTGTAACTAATGGAGAAATTTTTTTTAATTGAGTATAATTGCATTGGAGGATAAAAACTTTAATCCAAAACGACCACAAAAAATGTTTACAGAACCAAATTTTTGGACAAAAGGCGCGTTGGCAAAGTCTTGCGGTTTGGCTGAGGTAGTATTTTTACAACTTTATGATTCCTGCACAACATCAACATGTCATCTTTCTTGGGGAGCACATAGGATAATTTGGCAGATGATTTTGTAGCAAACTTCTCAGTATATTCACCTTCAGCTGAGATTTCAGTGATTAAACCTATGAATTCCACAAATTTAACAACCACCCTGTCGCCAATTGCTGGGATGAACAATTAGGAGAACCACTAATTTTCACTCCTACTTCATTAGTTATTTTATCAATTATTGTTAATGTCTTTTTTTTTAATTTCTTTAATTTATGTGTATTTATTTATTTTTTCTGCTTTTGTTTGCCTCTTGCCTGTTCGTGTACAATCTTGCAGCCACCTGCTCTGTAATTAAAACTTCTCCCACCTTTGTTTGAACTTTTTTTTTGTAAATTTTTCATTTCCTTACCAGTGCTAAAAAGTGGCTGTGAACCAAGAGGTATAGCAGGAGGATTTAGTTATTCAGTACAACTTTGCTATGAGACATAAGGATTCTGTTGTGATTGTGCGTGAGGTTGTACTTAGACTATGCTCTGAGCATGGGAGGTTGGTAATTTTAAAAGGAAATTAAAAAGACAGCGTATTAGCAATCAATACTTACTATGTTTTCTAATATGTAGCAATGAACCATATACATGATAAACTTACAGTAAATCACTAACCTACAGTAATCATGAACTATATCAATAATAATCGAAAAATGTAATACCTTTAAGTACTAATTGGTGTAAGTTATAGTAATTAAAATAAAACAAATAAATACAGAGTAATTATTTATAAAACTTTTTAAAAACATACTTTTAGTTTAAAAGATGAATAATATCTAACATTTGTCTTGCAAAGATAATTTAAATTTTTTAATCTTCATGCATTCAATGTCTTTAACTCGAAAATGTTGGCTATACCCATTTTACCCCGTACAACTAAAAGTGCTATAAAATTTTTGTAAACATTAAAATGTACCTATTTTTTGAGTTTTTTGTTAGAAAAATTCTTTTTCTATCAAATCCAAATAAAAAACTTCCAAAAATCTTCCTGTAAATTTTTTTAGAAAGAAGTTTATCACTCACTATAAACGCATTGTTTTGTGTTCTGAAAATTAAAACTGTTGCTAAGCCTGGGAAATGAGTTGCTAGATTTTTTTTCCTCAAGTCAAAATGTTGCCTGATATGTAAACATTTTCATCATATTTTTTTATTTTCAAAAAATGTTGTCCAGTTGAAGAAAATCAAGAAAAATGCAACTATACCCATTTTACCCCGGCTACCCATTTTACCCCGGGTCCCCCTACTCGTTTGTCTTGGCGTGCTCTTGGCCAAATTTAATACCCAGTGCAGTTTTGTTCTGGTATCGTACATCCCAGGTGTCTCCATCTGGTGGAGATACTGGGCGTTAAGATTCTGTAGGCAATGGCATCCGCCGATATTTGAGCTACAGGAAAGATGGATGCTATATCGCAGGATCGCACTAGGCCTACAAAAGGTAAAGCCTCTGACGGAGCCTCAGAAGAAAGAAAAAAAAATCAGCAATTTTTGTCAATTTATCATTTTGATTTTAAACTCAAAATGTTACACAACTTTTTAAATGGAAATGACACATTGATGGGGCTGACAAATACGCTTAACACTTACATGTGATTACACAGCTAACCAGGGAATACACGAATAGTATTATAGAGGAAAAAATTCAGTTAGGTTACCAATAGAAAGAAAATAGTGACTTTTTTTGACGCTGAAATAGCTTGACCTCGTCCCCCATTTTCGAGATATAAAGTCTTACAAAATTTTAAGAAAAGCGCCAAATTTATAGTCTTGGGCTAGAAATGAAAGGTACCACACGATTTCACCGTCTGTATGTGGCAGGACATCCCTCCGCAAAGCGTGTAAAAGATGTCTTCCATTACTTACCAAAACTCGCCAAATGTGGCGAATTTTCTAAAAAATTCGGTGAACTTTCAAATATATTTAGATAACTTAGACACGAGGGCAAATTTTTTCGTTCAAAAACATTGTTTACTGAGTTCCTATGATTGTTGTTTGTTTCTTTATTTTCATTGTTACCCTACTGTATAGTTTCCTGGTAAAACCACTATTTAAAAAATCTCATCTATTTCCAATTTTTCCCAGGCTGACCGAAGATGGAGAATTGTCGTGGAAAGTGGCGTCGAAGAGCAAAATAAATGGCGCTTTTAAAAGGTAAGTGCTGCACTTGATGCCTGATTATCATGCGCCAAAAATAGGCTCTTATAAACGTCGCTTTGTTGCCAAACGACACTGGCTGCAAACTTATCGGTTTTTTAATAATGTACTTAAAAATTTCTCATAAATTCTTATTCAGAAGTTCCGATTATTCCCCGGAACAAGCCAATCAATGGAAGCTTTTTCCTTGTTCTTTATTTTGCAATAAGTGTCGTTTGGCATTAATGAGGCGTGAGCCAAGTACACATTTCTGAGGCAGAACCCGATTTCTTAGACGACACCAACACACCAGTCTTAAATAACACAACATATAAATAAGGGATTGTAAAATATACAAGTTTTAAAAATAAGCAAATAAGTAAGATAAAATGAGCAAATGAGTAAAACAATGATTCTTAAGAGGTAAAAATGGGCTAATTAATTGTTTCCCAATCGAACAATAGAAAGAACGCACACACAAAAAATTGCGCTCACAGTAATAAGATAGAACGTATAGGCAGTAAAAAAAGACTGAAAAAGAAAAGAGGAGATACAGAAAGTAAAATTGTTATTTACATACATCAAAAATAAAAATCACACTGACAAGAGTGAGAAAAAAAAGCACACTCATAGTTAAACAATTCTACGTGGTAAAATTAGGGTCGAAATACACACAAGGAGTAACAAAATAAACAAGAAAAATACACTAAATTGATCCCACACATTTAAAGATTTTAGAGTTTTCTGTTTTTAATTTAACTCGCAAGCAGTGAGAACTGAATGCGTACAGACAGTAAAATAAGGAAGCGTATCGGCAGGAAAAATAATTACTCGAATTAAAAAAGAGCTGCACAAAGAGAACTTATTCACAGTAAGATAATCCCGCACGCAGTAATGATAAAAAGAATTTACAGGCACTAAAAAAAGAAAAATTAAAAATTAATTTGAATTTTAACATCTTGAGTTTAAATTACAGTGCTGTGCAAATTAGTTGGGACAAGGACTTTGGATCCTTGTTACTGCAACTTGCAAGTCTCAACCTGCCCAAAACTGTCTTCTACTTGTCTGAACTTGTTTCTTATGTATTGAGTACGACCAATTCGTCAGTTGGACATTGATTAATAAAGCTTGGTTGTGTTCACATGTGTTTCTTCTTTCTCTGCGAATTGCAGGACTTTAAAGCGATTTTCAGTATTTTTTTATTTTTCAGTTATAATGGATATTACCCCACGCAAAAGAGCAAAAATAATCGCACTTAGTGAAAACACCTCTTTCACAGTTAGGAAGATAGCAGAGGCTGTTGGGGTTGGAAAATCAAGTGTTTCACGGAATATAAAACTCAATGAAACAACGGGGTCAGTGGAGGCATCCAGGAAAGGGCGCTGCGGACGGAAACGTAAGACCACACCAAGAGATGATGCTCTGATCCACAGAATGAGTGTCATGGACCCTAAAAAGACCAGTGGCGATATTACAAGAGCCATCGCTGACCATGGCGTGGAGGTAGATGAGTCTACAGTTCGTCGCCGCCTTCTTGAGCGTGGTCGTCGTGCGCGACGCCCAATCAAAAAACAGCTCCTGACAAGTGAAATGAAGAAAAAAAGATTCAAGTGGGCACAAAAACATAAAGATTGGACTGTGGAACAGTGGAAAAAAGTTATTTTTTCTGACGAGACTCACTGCGAAGTGCATGGATACAGAGCAAGTGTCGTTCGTCGCACAACTGGAGAGCCTCTTCGACCAGAACACATCCAGCAAGCCCCCAAGCACCCCCCAAAAGTGATGTTTTGGGGCTGTTTCACTGCCTCAGGGCCAGAAACCCTTCATCCCATCGAAGGGATGATGAATAGTGAGAAATACATCAAAGTATTACAAGAAAAACGCATCCCAACACTGCGGAGGAGGTTCCCGGAAGGCGACTGTGTGTTTCAGCAGGACCTGGCACCCTGTCACAATTCCAAGCTGACCAAAAGCTTTTTCGCTTCAGAAAAGTTGTCATTGCTTGAGTGGCCGGGCAACTCACCAGATCTGAACCCAATAGAAAACTTATGGGCGATATGCAAAGCAAGAATGAGGAGAATGGATTGTACAACCAAAGTGAAGTTAATAGAGTGTGTGATTAAAGTGTGGTTTCGCGATCCAGAAGTAAAAGAAATGTGTGAGAGACTAGTCAGTTCGATGTCAAAGAGAGTAAGAGCCGTGATTAAAGCAAAAGGTGGACATATCAATTATTAATGTATAGATAATAAATAAATAAACAGCTTTATGAATAATTTTTAAATTTTCCTGCTTGTCCCAATTAATTTGCACAGCACTGTATGTTTTTCGCAATTACGAGTGTGTATATGTAGGCTTGTGTGTGTGGGGGGGGTATGTGTGTTGTGTGGGGGGTATGTGTGTTGTGTGTAGGCATGTGTGTGTCCGTTTGCAGGCATAAGTGTGTGAGTAGTTGTGTGTATGTGTGGGGGTGTATGTATGCGTAGGCATATGTGTTTGTGTCTGTGTGCAGGCATGAATGTGTGTGCAGTTGTTGTATGAGTGTGTGTATGTGTGTGTGCATGTGTAGGTGTCTGTATGTATTTGTGTGTGTAGGTGTGTGTGGATGTGTTTGTGTGTGTGCTTGCGTGTATGTGTGCGTGTGTAGTTGTGTATGTATGCGCGTGTGTGTAGGACATGGATGCAACCTGGAGACGGCTTTCGCTACAGGAGCAGCATCGTGAGGAGCCAGCCGGTCGACGGTGATGGTGCAGAGGGTGGCGGTGGGAAAATAAAATCAAAGGACATCAAAACAGTCAAGTGAGAACAATAAGCAATCGTGATTGCTCAAAAAAAAAACGCATTTTTCCAATTAAACAGTGAAACGAACGCAACACGAAAACAAAACATTTACTGTAAGATGATCTCATACACAGCCATAAGAACATATAACTGGTAATAAAAGACTAAGAAAAGAATTAAGAGAGAGAAATAGTATAATTTTTATTACTTACTTATAGCAAAATTAAAGAATACACAGGAGAAATATTGTCTCGCAATAAAATAACCTCGTTCGGGCAACGTAAAAGATATCACACGAACGATAAAAAAAAAAAAAAAAACCAATAAAAGAATTAAGCATATTATAATAATTTAACTTAGGTAAAAATTTTAGAGGACGCTGTTTTATTTTGCTCTAAACAAAAAAACTGAGGATGCTCACGCAAGCCAACACACACATAGGAAAAATAACTCGTCATGAAAAATCCGACTCGCGTACAGAAAAAGTAAACTTCTTCAGAGATTTATATTCCGACTAACAGCAGAGGAAAAAAAAAAAGGCAGTGAAAAATTCATTAAAAAAGAGCTCCCCCCCCCCCCCCCCCCCCCCCACAATGAAACAGAAGAACACGTGCATAAAAAAATACAGCAAGATAATCATACGCACAGAAATAAGATAAAATGAAAAGGGATTAAAATAGTTACAAAAAAAAAAAAAGAGTAAACGTATACTACTTACATGCAGTAAACTAAAGAACACACTGGCAGACAAACAAAGAGTAATATAATCTCCCTCAGTAAAATTAAAAATCACGCACACGAACAGTAACAAAATAAGTAAAACAATAACTCTAAAAAAATGTGAAACATGGAACATTTTACTTGAAATTCTGTACTTTAGTTTCAAGCCGTAAAGACTGCGAACTCGCAGATACTCAAATAGTCAAACGCATAAACAGGAAAAATATTTACTCGTAGTAAAAAAAAAAAACCCTGCACATGTACAATAAAAATAAACACAATTGCAACAAACTAATTCTACTTGATAAAGCTAAGGGTTACTCACACAAAACAGTAACAAAAGAAACACGAGAACTCGAAACACTAAAATAATCCTATACATGGCAAATTTTATAGCACACTTTGTTTAATTGTAAAAGCAGAGGACACGCACTCAGTAAAATGAAGGAAACAGATAAAAAATATTAATTATTCGCAGTGAAATAATGCTACACAGGTCCACATAAATCATTACAGTTACGAGAAAAACATGAAGGCCGTAAAATTAGTCAACAGAATACATGTACAATGAACCAGAAGAAAGAATACACACACACAAAAGGAGATACATACAGTAAAACAAACCCAAACACAGTGATCAAAAAGAACATACAAGCAGTGATAAAATGCAGTAAAAAGAAAGGAATAAAGAGGGAAAAAGATGATTTCATTTACGGTACAGGAAAATAAATAACAAACTGAGAGGAGAAATAGGCAGTAAAATAATCCCATTCGGTAAATTCAAAAAAGACGCACGCAAACAGTAACAAAACAAACAGGATAAGTAAAAATTCGCAAAACGTCCCGGAAATATTAACATTATAGACTCTTAAACAGTAAAAACGGAGAGCATGCAGATAGACATGGGAGAAAAAGTACTTGCAATAGTTTTCTACACACAAAGAAAATTTCAAAACACTCATAGTAAGATAACCCTACACAGAGCAATGAGAAAACATTCAGGCAGCAAAAAAAAAAAAAAATAAAAATAAAAAATAAAAAGACCTGCGAACCACTTCCCCCAATTAACTCTAATTTGAATTCTGAAACTGTGAATTCAAATTATGTTTTTCGCAATCACGAGTTGCGACAAGACTCTACTCATTAGAGTTATTGTTTCTAGAAACGGCTCTTCCTCCCTCCCTCCAAGCATGTCCCTCCTCCTGGGTGGTTACGTGTGTATAGTTGAGTGTGTGTGTACGTAGGCGTGTGTATATGTGTAAATCCGTGCGCGCGTAGGCAAGTGTGTATGAACATGCGTGTGTAGGATATGAACGCCACCACCCAGCAGAAGTGGATTCCGGGGGACAGTGCTCAGGACCAGAGGAGCCGCGCCAGTGGGCGGTGGTGCTGCAAAGGTCCCAGGTCCAAGCTGAAAAAGGAACCGGAACGCTAAGGACCGTCAAATGAGAACAATAAGCAATCGTGATTGCTCAAAAAAAGCCGGCAAAGTTAGAGCACAGTGACATAAAATTAAGAAATACAAAGAGTAAAACTTAAAAACAATATATTAAAAACAATATATAAACAATGCAAGCAATAAATTGCTTGCATTCCATTACAACGAAATTCCCTTTGTAACAAACAAAATTGCAAACAAAACGTCATTCCTTGCCCTGTCCAAATTACGCTGTTTAGGGGAAATGACCCATTTAAACGTTGATAAACAGAGGGTAAAATCGAAGAAATCGCATAGAGCAAAGTTAAGGTAAACACACATGGCGAAAATGAAAGAAATCACAAGCAGTAAAATCAAGCGTACTCACCGTAAAAAGAAAACCAATGCAGAGTAAAATTACTAAACCCATAGATAGTATAATAAACGATCACCCAAACAGTAAAAATAAAACCCACACAGTACTTGAATTCCAATAATGTGTAACTGAATTTTTTTCCTCTTACTTTACTAAAGCCAAATGCTTGAGGACAAGATAGGAACCCTTTGTTCCTCTTTAATTTATTTTTATTTTGTAGACTACTTTCCCAGTAAAAGTCAGAAAAAGAAGGAAAAAACATGAAAGAAGTTTAAATGCAGCTTTAAAGTATCGCGGCAAACAAGAAGTCAAAAATAAATGAAATAACTCAAAAAGATCAAAAAATTTAAAATAGGAAAGTAGGGTAATGAGATGGGGGAAAATGTCTGTCTGTCTCCTCCCTAATAACTTTTGAGTGAATAGTTCGATTCGAACCATTTTCATTTTTCTGTTCGAAAGATCTCGGCTCATTCCCATATTTCACTTTTCGATTTGAACAATTTATCGTTCAATTTTGAACAGTTCAAAAAAACTTAACATTAGCGCCGACGGGAAAATTCAATGCAATATCAAACTTTGAGGCAAATTTCCATCAAATAAATTTACTTCCTTTTACAAAAAAGGAAGTATTGTATTCGCGAAAAAAATTTCACCCGAAAATCGGCCTTCATTTCCATTTTGCTCACCCCCAAATGAATGTTGAGTTTTTTTTTCAACCCGACCACACGTGGATATGTGCCTAGGAACGTACAGACACCCGAAATATCCATTTTGACGATCCCCGAGTTAATCACAACGAGTTTTCTCGTGAAGTCTGTATGTATGTGCGTATGTATCTATCTCGCATAACTCAAGAACAGAATGTCCTAGAAAGTTGAAATTTGGTACGTAGGCTCCTAGTGGGGTCTAGTTGTGCACCTTCCTTTCTGGTTGCATTCGGATGCTCCAAAGGGGGTCTTTTGCCATTTTTGGGGGGAAATCATGGTTAATTTCGATGTAAACTCAAGTGGTGTTATAATTTGGCGGTCACTTGGCGATCTATCGCCATTCTTTTGGTCGCCATGTTTTGTCGCCAACTTGGCGACAAATTTTGCGATTTTTTTTTGAGCAATCACGATTGCTTATTGTTCTCATTTGACTGTTTTGATGCCCTATCATTTTATTTTCCCTCCGCACCCTGTCACCGTCGACCGGCTCCTCACGATGCTGCTCCTAGAGCGAAAGCCGTCTCCAGGTTGCATCCATGTCCTACGCACACGCACAAACACATACACACAACTATCCACACATTCATGCCTGCACACAAACACAAACACATATGCCTACACACATACACATACGCCGCCTCCACACACACAAACACTCATACACATAACTACTCACACACTTATGCCAGCACACAAACACACATGCCTACACACACATACACATACCCCTACACACAGACACACACGCCTACATACACACACTTGTGATTGCGAAAAACATAATTTGAATTCAAGATGTCAAAATTCAAATTAATTTTGAGCAATCACGATTGCTTATTGCTTTCATTTGACTGTTTTTGATGTCCTATCATTTTTCCCACCGCCACCCTCCGCACCATCACCGTCGACCGGCTCCTCACGATGCTGCACCTCTAGCGAAAGCCGTCTCCAGGTTGCATCCATGTCCTACACACACGCACACGCACAAACACATACACACAACTATCCACACATTCATGCCTGCACACAAACACAAACACATATGCCTACACACATACACATACGCCGCCTCCACACACACAAACACTCATACACATAACTACTCACACACTTATGCCAGCACACAAACACACATGCCTACACACACATACACATACCCCTACACACAGACACACACGCCTACATACACACACTTGTGATTGCGAAAAACATAATTTGAATTCAAGATGTCAAAATTCAAATTAATTTTGAGCAATCACGATTGCTTATTGCTTTCATTTGACTGTTTTTGATGTCCTATCATTTTTCCCACCGCCACCCTCCGCACCATCACCGTCGACCGGCTCCTCACGATGCTGCACCTCTAGCGAAAGCCGTCTCCAGGTTGCATCCATGTCCTACACACACGCACACGCACAAACACATACACACAACTATCCACACATTCATGCCTGCACACAAACACAAACACATATGCCTACACACATACACATACGCCGCCTCCACACACACAAACACTCATACACATAACTACTCACACACTTATGCCAGCACACAAACACACATGCCTACACACACATACACATACCCCTACACACAGACACACACGCCTACATACACACACTTGTGATTGCGAAAAACATAATTTGAATTCAAGATGTCAAAATTCAAATTAATTTTGAGCAATCACGATTGCTTATTGCTTTCATTTGACTGTTTTTGATGTCCTATCATTTTTCCCACCGCCACCCTCCGCACCATCACCGTCGACCGGCTCCTCACGATGCTGCACCTCTAGCGAAAGCCGTCTCCAGGTTGCATCCATGTCCTACACACACGCACACGCACAAACACATACACACAACTATCCACACATTCATGCCTGCACACAAACACAAACACATATGCCTACACACATACACATACGCCGCCTCCACACACACAAACACTCATACACATAACTACTCACACACTTATGCCAGCACACAAACACACATGCCTACACACACATACACATACCCCTACACACAGACACACACGCCTACATACACACACTTGTGATTGCGAAAAACATAATTTGAATTCAAGATGTCAAAATTCAAATTAATTTTGAGCAATCACGATTGCTTATTGCTTTCATTTGACTGTTTTTGATGTCCTATCATTTTTCCCACCGCCACCCTCCGCACCATCACCGTCGACCGGCTCCTCACGATGCTGCACCTCTAGCGAAAGCCGTCTCCAGGTTGCATCCATGTCCTACACACACGCACACGCACAAACACATACACACAACTATCCACACATTCATGCCTGCACACAAACACAAACACATATGCCTACACACATACACATACGCCGCCTCCACACACACAAACACTCATACACATAACTACTCACACACTTATGCCAGCACACAAACACACATGCCTACACACACATACACATACCCCTACACACAGACACACACGCCTACATACACACACTTGTGATTGCGAAAAACATAATTTGAATTCAAGATGTCAAAATTCAAATTAATTTTGAGCAATCACGATTGCTTATTGCTTTCATTTGACTGTTTTTGATGTCCTATCATTTTTCCCACCGCCACCCTCCGCACCATCACCGTCGACCGGCTCCTCACGATGCTGCACCTCTAGCGAAAGCCGTCTCCAGGTTGCATCCATGTCCTACACACACGCACACGCACAAACACATACACACAACTATCCACACATTCATGCCTGCACACAAACACAAACACATATGCCTACACACATACACATACGCCGCCTCCACACACACAAACACTCATACACATAACTACTCACACACTTATGCCAGCACACAAACACACATGCCTACACACACATACACATACCCCTACACACAGACACACACGCCTACATACACACACTTGTGATTGCGAAAAACATAATTTGAATTCAAGATGTCAAAATTCAAATTAATTTTGAGCAATCACGATTGCTTATTGCTTTCATTTGACTGTTTTTGATGTCCTATCATTTTTCCCACCGCCACCCTCCGCACCATCACCGTCGACCGGCTCCTCACGATGCTGCACCTCTAGCGAAAGCCGTCTCCAGGTTGCATCCATGTCCTACACACACGCACACGCACAAACACATACACACAACTATCCACACATTCATGCCTGCACACAAACACAAACACATATGCCTACACACATACACATACGCCGCCTCCACACACACAAACACTCATACACATAACTACTCACACACTTATGCCAGCACACAAACACACATGCCTACACACACATACACATACCCCTACACACAGACACACACGCCTACATACACACACTTGTGATTGCGAAAAACATAATTTGAATTCAAGATGTCAAAATTCAAATTAATTTTGAGCAATCACGATTGCTTATTGCTTTCATTTGACTGTTTTTGATGTCCTATCATTTTTCCCACCGCCACCCTCCGCACCATCACCGTCGACCGGCTCCTCACGATGCTGCACCTCTAGCGAAAGCCGTCTCCAGGTTGCATCCATGTCCTACACACACGCACACGCACAAACACATACACACAACTATCCACACATTCATGCCTGCACACAAACACAAACACATATGCCTACACACATACACATACGCCGCCTCCACACACACAAACACTCATACACATAACTACTCACACACTTATGCCAGCACACAAACACACATGCCTACACACACATACACATACCCCTACACACAGACACACACGCCTACATACACACACTTGTGATTGCGAAAAACATAATTTGAATTCAAGATGTCAAAATTCAAATTAATTTTGAGCAATCACGATTGCTTATTGCTTTCATTTGACTGTTTTTGATGTCCTATCATTTTTCCCACCGCCACCCTCCGCACCATCACCGTCGACCGGCTCCTCACGATGCTGCACCTCTAGCGAAAGCCGTCTCCAGGTTGCATCCATGTCCTACACACACGCACACGCACAAACACATACACACAACTATCCACACATTCATGCCTGCACACAAACACAAACACATATGCCTACACACATACACATACGCCGCCTCCACACACACAAACACTCATACACATAACTACTCACACACTTATGCCAGCACACAAACACACATGCCTACACACACATACACATACCCCTACACACAGACACACACGCCTACATACACACACTTGTGATTGCGAAAAACATAATTTGAATTCAAGATGTCAAAATTCAAATTAATTTTGAGCAATCACGATTGCTTATTGCTTTCATTTGACTGTTTTTGATGTCCTATCATTTTTCCCACCGCCACCCTCCGCACCATCACCGTCGACCGGCTCCTCACGATGCTGCACCTCTAGCGAAAGCCGTCTCCAGGTTGCATCCATGTCCTACACACACGCACACGCACAAACACATACACACAACTATCCACACATTCATGCCTGCACACAAACACAAACACATATGCCTACACACATACACATACGCCGCCTCCACACACACAAACACTCATACACATAACTACTCACACACTTATGCCAGCACACAAACACACATGCCTACACACACATACACATACCCCTACACACAGACACACACGCCTACATACACACACTTGTGATTGCGAAAAACATAATTTGAATTCAAGATGTCAAAATTCAAATTAATTTTGAGCAATCACGATTGCTTATTGCTTTCATTTGACTGTTTTTGATGTCCTATCATTTTTCCCACCGCCACCCTCCGCACCATCACCGTCGACCGGCTCCTCACGATGCTGCACCTCTAGCGAAAGCCGTCTCCAGGTTGCATCCATGTCCTACACACACGCACACGCACAAACACATACACACAACTATCCACACATTCATGCCTGCACACAAACACAAACACATATGCCTACACACATACACATACGCCGCCTCCACACACACAAACACTCATACACATAACTACTCACACACTTATGCCAGCACACAAACACACATGCCTACACACACATACACATACCCCTACACACAGACACACACGCCTACATACACACACTTGTGATTGCGAAAAACATAATTTGAATTCAAGATGTCAAAATTCAAATTAATTTTGAGCAATCACGATTGCTTATTGCTTTCATTTGACTGTTTTTGATGTCCTATCATTTTTCCCACCGCCACCCTCCGCACCATCACCGTCGACCGGCTCCTCACGATGCTGCACCTCTAGCGAAAGCCGTCTCCAGGTTGCATCCATGTCCTACACACACGCACACGCACAAACACATACACACAACTATCCACACATTCATGCCTGCACACAAACACAAACACATATGCCTACACACATACACATACGCCGCCTCCACACACACAAACACTCATACACATAACTACTCACACACTTATGCCAGCACACAAACACACATGCCTACACACACATACACATACCCCTACACACAGACACACACGCCTACATACACACACTTGTGATTGCGAAAAACATAATTTGAATTCAAGATGTCAAAATTCAAATTAATTTTGAGCAATCACGATTGCTTATTGCTTTCATTTGACTGTTTTTGATGTCCTATCATTTTTCCCACCGCCACCCTCCGCACCATCACCGTCGACCGGCTCCTCACGATGCTGCACCTCTAGCGAAAGCCGTCTCCAGGTTGCATCCATGTCCTACACACACGCACACGCACAAACACATACACACAACTATCCACACATTCATGCCTGCACACAAACACAAACACATATGCCTACACACATACACATACGCCGCCTCCACACACACAAACACTCATACACATAACTACTCACACACTTATGCCAGCACACAAACACACATGCCTACACACACATACACATACCCCTACACACAGACACACACGCCTACATACACACACTTGTGATTGCGAAAAACATAATTTGAATTCAAGATGTCAAAATTCAAATTAATTTTGAGCAATCACGATTGCTTATTGCTTTCATTTGACTGTTTTTGATGTCCTATCATTTTTCCCACCGCCACCCTCCGCACCATCACCGTCGACCGGCTCCTCACGATGCTGCACCTCTAGCGAAAGCCGTCTCCAGGTTGCATCCATGTCCTACACACACGCACACGCACAAACACATACACACAACTATCCACACATTCATGCCTGCACACAAACACAAACACATATGCCTACACACATACACATACGCCGCCTCCACACACACAAACACTCATACACATAACTACTCACACACTTATGCCAGCACACAAACACACATGCCTACACACACATACACATACCCCTACACACAGACACACACGCCTACATACACACACTTGTGATTGCGAAAAACATAATTTGAATTCAAGATGTCAAAATTCAAATTAATTTTGAGCAATCACGATTGCTTATTGCTTTCATTTGACTGTTTTTGATGTCCTATCATTTTTCCCACCGCCACCCTCCGCACCATCACCGTCGACCGGCTCCTCACGATGCTGCACCTCTAGCGAAAGCCGTCTCCAGGTTGCATCCATGTCCTACACACACGCACACGCACAAACACATACACACAACTATCCACACATTCATGCCTGCACACAAACACAAACACATATGCCTACACACATACACATACGCCGCCTCCACACACACAAACACTCATACACATAACTACTCACACACTTATGCCAGCACACAAACACACATGCCTACACACACATACACATACCCCTACACACAGACACACACGCCTACATACACACACTTGTGATTGCGAAAAACATAATTTGAATTCAAGATGTCAAAATTCAAATTAATTTTGAGCAATCACGATTGCTTATTGCTTTCATTTGACTGTTTTTGATGTCCTATCATTTTTCCCACCGCCACCCTCCGCACCATCACCGTCGACCGGCTCCTCACGATGCTGCACCTCTAGCGAAAGCCGTCTCCAGGTTGCATCCATGTCCTACACACACGCACACGCACAAACACATACACACAACTATCCACACATTCATGCCTGCACACAAACACAAACACATATGCCTACACACATACACATACGCCGCCTCCACACACACAAACACTCATACACATAACTACTCACACACTTATGCCAGCACACAAACACACATGCCTACACACACATACACATACCCCTACACACAGACACACACGCCTACATACACACACTTGTGATTGCGAAAAACATAATTTGAATTCAAGATGTCAAAATTCAAATTAATTTTGAGCAATCACGATTGCTTATTGCTTTCATTTGACTGTTTTTGATGTCCTATCATTTTTCCCACCGCCACCCTCCGCACCATCACCGTCGACCGGCTCCTCACGATGCTGCACCTCTAGCGAAAGCCGTCTCCAGGTTGCATCCATGTCCTACACACACGCACACGCACAAACACATACACACAACTATCCACACATTCATGCCTGCACACAAACACAAACACATATGCCTACACACATACACATACGCCGCCTCCACACACACAAACACTCATACACATAACTACTCACACACTTATGCCAGCACACAAACACACATGCCTACACACACATACACATACCCCTACACACAGACACACACGCCTACATACACACACTTGTGATTGCGAAAAACATAATTTGAATTCAAGATGTCAAAATTCAAATTAATTTTGAGCAATCACGATTGCTTATTGCTTTCATTTGACTGTTTTTGATGTCCTATCATTTTTCCCACCGCCACCCTCCGCACCATCACCGTCGACCGGCTCCTCACGATGCTGCACCTCTAGCGAAAGCCGTCTCCAGGTTGCATCCATGTCCTACACACACGCACACGCACAAACACATACACACAACTATCCACACATTCATGCCTGCACACAAACACAAACACATATGCCTACACACATACACATACGCCGCCTCCACACACACAAACACTCATACACATAACTACTCACACACTTATGCCAGCACACAAACACACATGCCTACACACACATACACATACCCCTACACACAGACACACACGCCTACATACACACACTTGTGATTGCGAAAAACATAATTTGAATTCAAGATGTCAAAATTCAAATTAATTTTGAGCAATCACGATTGCTTATTGCTTTCATTTGACTGTTTTTGATGTCCTATCATTTTTCCCACCGCCACCCTCCGCACCATCACCGTCGACCGGCTCCTCACGATGCTGCACCTCTAGCGAAAGCCGTCTCCAGGTTGCATCCATGTCCTACACACACGCACACGCACAAACACATACACACAACTATCCACACATTCATGCCTGCACACAAACACAAACACATATGCCTACACACATACACATACGCCGCCTCCACACACACAAACACTCATACACATAACTACTCACACACTTATGCCAGCACACAAACACACATGCCTACACACACATACACATACCCCTACACACAGACACACACGCCTACATACACACACTTGTGATTGCGAAAAACATAATTTGAATTCAAGATGTCAAAATTCAAATTAATTTTGAGCAATCACGATTGCTTATTGCTTTCATTTGACTGTTTTTGATGTCCTATCATTTTTCCCACCGCCACCCTCCGCACCATCACCGTCGACCGGCTCCTCACGATGCTGCACCTCTAGCGAAAGCCGTCTCCAGGTTGCATCCATGTCCTACACACACGCACACGCACAAACACATACACACAACTATCCACACATTCATGCCTGCACACAAACACAAACACATATGCCTACACACATACACATACGCCGCCTCCACACACACAAACACTCATACACATAACTACTCACACACTTATGCCAGCACACAAACACACATGCCTACACACACATACACATACCCCTACACACAGACACACACGCCTACATACACACACTTGTGATTGCGAAAAACATAATTTGAATTCAAGATGTCAAAATTCAAATTAATTTTGAGCAATCACGATTGCTTATTGCTTTCATTTGACTGTTTTTGATGTCCTATCATTTTTCCCACCGCCACCCTCCGCACCATCACCGTCGACCGGCTCCTCACGATGCTGCACCTCTAGCGAAAGCCGTCTCCAGGTTGCATCCATGTCCTACACACACGCACACGCACAAACACATACACACAACTATCCACACATTCATGCCTGCACACAAACACAAACACATATGCCTACACACATACACATACGCCGCCTCCACACACACAAACACTCATACACATAACTACTCACACACTTATGCCAGCACACAAACACACATGCCTACACACACATACACATACCCCTACACACAGACACACACGCCTACATACACACACTTGTGATTGCGAAAAACATAATTTGAATTCAAGATGTCAAAATTCAAATTAATTTTGAGCAATCACGATTGCTTATTGCTTTCATTTGACTGTTTTTGATGTCCTATCATTTTTCCCACCGCCACCCTCCGCACCATCACCGTCGACCGGCTCCTCACGATGCTGCACCTCTAGCGAAAGCCGTCTCCAGGTTGCATCCATGTCCTACACACACGCACACGCACAAACACATACACACAACTATCCACACATTCATGCCTGCACACAAACACAAACACATATGCCTACACACATACACATACGCCGCCTCCACACACACAAACACTCATACACATAACTACTCACACACTTATGCCAGCACACAAACACACATGCCTACACACACATACACATACCCCTACACACAGACACACACGCCTACATACACACACTTGTGATTGCGAAAAACATAATTTGAATTCAAGATGTCAAAATTCAAATTAATTTTGAGCAATCACGATTGCTTATTGCTTTCATTTGACTGTTTTTGATGTCCTATCATTTTTCCCACCGCCACCCTCCGCACCATCACCGTCGACCGGCTCCTCACGATGCTGCACCTCTAGCGAAAGCCGTCTCCAGGTTGCATCCATGTCCTACACACACGCACACGCACAAACACATACACACAACTATCCACACATTCATGCCTGCACACAAACACAAACACATATGCCTACACACATACACATACGCCGCCTCCACACACACAAACACTCATACACATAACTACTCACACACTTATGCCAGCACACAAACACACATGCCTACACACACATACACATACCCCTACACACAGACACACACGCCTACATACACACACTTGTGATTGCGAAAAACATAATTTGAATTCAAGATGTCAAAATTCAAATTAATTTTGAGCAATCACGATTGCTTATTGCTTTCATTTGACTGTTTTTGATGTCCTATCATTTTTCCCACCGCCACCCTCCGCACCATCACCGTCGACCGGCTCCTCACGATGCTGCACCTCTAGCGAAAGCCGTCTCCAGGTTGCATCCATGTCCTACACACACGCACACGCACAAACACATACACACAACTATCCACACATTCATGCCTGCACACAAACACAAACACATATGCCTACACACATACACATACGCCGCCTCCACACACACAAACACTCATACACATAACTACTCACACACTTATGCCAGCACACAAACACACACCCTACTGCCTACACACACATACACATACCCCTACACACAGACACACACGCCTACATACACACACTTGTGATTGCGAAAAACATAATTTGAATTCAAGATGTCAAAATTCAAATTAATTTTGAGCAATCACGATTGCTTATTGCTTTCATTTGACTGTTTTTGATGTCCTATCATTTTTCCCACCGCCACCCTCCGCACCATCACCGTCGACCGGCTCCTCACGATGCTGCACCTCTAGCGAAAGCCGTCTCCAGGTTGCATCCATGTCCTACACACACGCACACGCACAAACACATACACACAACTATCCACACATTCATGCCTGCACACAAACACAAACACATATGCCTACACACATACACATACGCCGCCTCCACACACACAAACACTCATACACATAACTACTCACACACTTATGCCAGCACACAAACACACATGCCTACACACACATACACATACCCCTACACACAGACACACACGCCTACATACACACACTTGTGATTGCGAAAAACATAATTTGAATTCAAGATGTCAAAATTCAAATTAATTTTGAGCAATCACGATTGCTTATTGCTTTCATTTGACTGTTTTTGATGTCCTATCATTTTTCCCACCGCCACCCTCCGCACCATCACCGTCGACCGGCTCCTCACGATGCTGCACCTCTAGCGAAAGCCGTCTCCAGGTTGCATCCATGTCCTACACACACGCACACGCACAAACACATACACACAACTATCCACACATTCATGCCTGCACACAAACACAAACACATATGCCTACACACATACACATACGCCGCCTCCACACACACAAACACTCATACACATAACTACTCACACACTTATGCCAGCACACAAACACACATGCCTACACACACATACACATACCCCTACACACAGACACACACGCCTACATACACACACTTGTGATTGCGAAAAACATAATTTGAATTCAAGATGTCAAAATTCAAATTAATTTTGAGCAATGAGCAATCACGATTGCTTATTGCTTTCATTTGACTGTTTTTGATGTCCTATCATTTTTCCCACCGCCACCCTCCGCACCATCACCGTCGACCGGCTCCTCACGATGCTGCACCTCTAGCGAAAGCCGTCTCCAGGTTGCATCCATGTCCTACACACACGCACACGCACAAACACATACACACAACTATCCACACATTCATGCCTGCACACAAACACAAACACATATGCCTACACACATACACATACGCCGCCTCCACACACACAAACACTCATACACATAACTACTCACACACTTATGCCAGCACACAAACACACATGCCTACACACACATACACATACCCCTACACACAGACACACACGCCTACATACACACACTTGTGATTGCGAAAAACATAATTTGAATTCAAGATGTCAAAATTCAAATTAATTTTGAGCAATCACGATTGCTTATTGCTTTCATTTGACTGTTTTTGATGTCCTATCATTTTTCCCACCGCCACCCTCCGCACCATCACCGTCGACCGGCTCCTCACGATGCTGCACCTCTAGCGAAAGCCGTCTCCAGGTTGCATCCATGTCCTACACACACGCACACGCACAAACACATACACACAACTATCCACACATTCATGCCTGCACACAAACACAAACACATATGCCTACACACATACACATACGCCGCCTCCACACACACAAACACTCATACACATAACTACTCACACACTTATGCCAGCACACAAACACACATGCCTACACACACATACACATACCCCTACACACAGACACACACGCCTACATACACACACTTGTGATTGCGAAAAACATAATTTGAATTCAAGATGTCAAAATTCAAATTAATTTTGAGCAATCACGATTGCTTATTGCTTTCATTTGACTGTTTTTGATGTCCTATCATTTTTCCCACCGCCACCCTCCGCACCATCACCGTCGACCGGCTCCTCACGATGCTGCACCTCTAGCGAAAGCCGTCTCCAGGTTGCATCCATGTCCTACACACACGCACACGCACAAACACATACACACAACTATCCACACATTCATGCCTGCACACAAACACAAACACATATGCCTACACACATACACATACGCCGCCTCCACACACACAAACACTCATACACATAACTACTCACACACTTATGCCAGCACACAAACACACATGCCTACACACACATACACATACCCCTACACACAGACACACACGCCTACATACACACACTTGTGATTGCGAAAAACATAATTTGAATTCAAGATGTCAAAATTCAAATTAATTTTGAGCAATCACGATTGCTTATTGCTTTCATTTGACTGTTTTTGATGTCCTATCATTTTTCCCACCGCCACCCTCCGCACCATCACCGTCGACCGGCTCCTCACGATGCTGCACCTCTAGCGAAAGCCGTCTCCAGGTTGCATCCATGTCCTACACACACGCACACGCACAAACACATACACACAACTATCCACACATTCATGCCTGCACACAAACACAAACACATATGCCTACACACATACACATACGCCGCCTCCACACACACAAACACTCATACACATAACTACTCACACACTTATGCCAGCACACAAACACACATGCCTACACACACATACACATACCCCTACACACAGACACACACGCCTACATACACACACTTGTGATTGCGAAAAACATAATTTGAATTCAAGATGTCAAAATTCAAATTAATTTTGAGCAATCACGATTGCTTATTGCTTTCATTTGACTGTTTTTGATGTCCTATCATTTTTCCCACCGCCACCCTCCGCACCATCACCGTCGACCGGCTCCTCACGATGCTGCACCTCTAGCGAAAGCCGTCTCCAGGTTGCATCCATGTCCTACACACACGCACACGCACAAACACATACACACAACTATCCACACATTCATGCCTGCACACAAACACAAACACATATGCCTACACACATACACATACGCCGCCTCCACACACACAAACACTCATACACATAACTACTCACACACTTATGCCAGCACACAAACACACATGCCTACACACACATACACATACCCCTACACACAGACACACACGCCTACATACACACACTTGTGATTGCGAAAAACATAATTTGAATTCAAGATGTCAAAATTCAAATTAATTTTGAGCAATCACGATTGCTTATTGCTTTCATTTGACTGTTTTTGATGTCCTATCATTTTTCCCACCGCCACCCTCCGCACCATCACCGTCGACCGGCTCCTCACGATGCTGCACCTCTAGCGAAAGCCGTCTCCAGGTTGCATCCATGTCCTACACACACGCACACGCACAAACACATACACACAACTATCCACACATTCATGCCTGCACACAAACACAAACACATATGCCTACACACATACACATACGCCGCCTCCACACACACAAACACTCATACACATAACTACTCACACACTTATGCCAGCACACAAACACACATGCCTACACACACATACACATACCCCTACACACAGACACACACGCCTACATACACACACTTGTGATTGCGAAAAACATAATTTGAATTCAAGATGTCAAAATTCAAATTAATTTTGAGCAATCACGATTGCTTATTGCTTTCATTTGACTGTTTTTGATGTCCTATCATTTTTCCCACCGCCACCCTCCGCACCATCACCGTCGACCGGCTCCTCACGATGCTGCACCTCTAGCGAAAGCCGTCTCCAGGTTGCATCC
>NW_026559053.1:0-89165 GCF_026930045.1 Uloborus diversus
AAAATATTTTTCGATAATGAGAAAACATTTACTTTAGTGTATGCAATTAGATGTATGGAATAGGTGGTAAAAATTTCAAAGCCTAACACAATTTAGTTTCTGAGAAAAAGGAACATTTAGTTTTAAAAATACCATTTCGAGATATTGCAATTTAAAGGGAAAAATCATACCTTATCAAAATAGGTTTAAATTTTTTTAAAGCTTATTTTAACTTACTTCTAATATGAGCACGATCAAGAAGTTTGTATCCTTAAAAAGGTATTGAAATGGAGTTTCAAAACATATAACAATCAAAAAATCGAATTTTTTAAAGTCTGTAGGATACTGACTCCCCTTAAGTCTTCTTAAAAAGGACTACTAGTCTTAGCTGTTTGATAAAGATATAATGCGTACATTAATCGATTGATTATTGATTTTTTTGTAATCATGCTATCAGCGCGGAGTAAAATGCATGTATTGAAAATAATAGAAGCATCTATTTTCAATATGCACATTTACTTTACTTTTTACACAAAAGGTAATTTTTAACGAAACAAATATTTTTAAGCTCACTTACTACAAGAGACATTTTCTACACAACTTTCATAAATTTCTTATTTACATATAGCGCAAATTAAGTTACATGGTTAAGCTCCGTTGATTTTTTTTTTTTTTTACTGCTTAAATCTCACACTGCCACTTTCACCAACGAACATTTTCTATAGTAATTAATTTTTCATACTTCCTGTGGTATTTTTGGGCTGCTAGCCATTTTTTCTCTTTTTCGACAATAAAGCTCGAAGTAAATTGTAGTCTCACTTCTACGGATTTTTCACTCAACACAAGAGAAAAGGGATAACTCTTCGCCGGACTTAAATGGTAAAGAAATACTAAACATCAAAATTATTTTAGACGCTCGCACATGCTCCATGTAATGTTTTCAACAAGTTTAATCAATTTTTCCGATCAAACACTTCTGAGGAAATGAACGCTTTCAAATTCTTTCATCTGCGGACATTGTATTCATAAGTATTCCCTTTTCAGGATGACTTCAGGGATATCATTCTCAATGGAAGCGCTAAAACCGGCACTTCGCAATGATAGACTAAAATTATTTAAATGAAAAATGTGTCAGGAAGTATGCAAATATTTTCATGCTAAGAGTATCGAATGTGAGAGAGACAAATGAATAAAAAAGAAGCAAAATTTGCTTGAAACCTCTTGAACATAAAACTTCATCAGAAACAGACATGTTAAAACTCCGCCATTGCAATATTTTTTTCGCGAACCCCCTGAAAACCTCAGTGGTTCGCGAACCACCGGTACCACTGCATTACAGGATACCTTTCTTATATTTCACAAATGTATGTCGATAGTTTTATTTTGACAAATACCCTTGAAATTCGTAAATTTGACAGATCCCTGTAGGCAATTCCTGTGAAGTCAGCAAGGCACTCTACCTGACCATCTCAAATTTTTTATGCAACTTTCAGAAATTTTACTATTTATCATCTTATATTTACCTTATTAAAAAAAATCCATCTTTCATAATTGATTATTAATTAATTTTGAAATTAATTAAAAAGTCCCTTTTTTAAATAGCCGGTAGTGCTTTAAAATGACTGTTAGAACTTCAGTTTCAAAAATTTGACAGATTATATTTTCGTGTGATTAAAGAAAAATATATCACTTACTACAATTGATGCGCAATTAACTTTTAAATTCGTTATCAAGCACTTTTTTTTTGCGTTTGTTTTCAGCAGTTTTAATTTTTTTTTGGCTGATGTGACCAGGGGTGGATTCAGAAATATTTGGAAGGGGGGTCAAGTTTTAATGGCCAGCGTTATATATCTAACGTAAAAAAAGCTTCTCTTATGCGGGGCGCCCATCCTCCCCCCTCCCCCCCCAATGAGATGAAAACTCATTCAAATGCCTCCTCCCTACAATTTTTCAATGGTTAAGCTGATTAGAGATAATTGCGCTTTTGAAAATGAACAAAAAAACTGAAAATAGCAATAGTCCATTCAAACTAACCCAGTCAATTCTTTGAAATGTGATGCGCTGAAGAAGAAATACCTTACAGAACGAAGCAAAAAGCAGATTAACATTGATTCCATGTACTATTTTTTCGAATCTAAAAATTTGAAGATTGGTAATATAATCATAACAAAATTCCAGGGGCGGACTGGCCCTGAACTTTTAATGTGAGAAAAAAATTCATGCCGGCCCCATCCAAAAAAGTTTGGCTATAGTTTTCCAAACCTAAGAAGTTTCTAGTGTGTTTTTCCAAAAAAAAAAAAAAAAAAAGGTTCCTCCAGCACCCCCTCACCTCCCACCCCCTGCTGAAAAACCAAGATTTTTTTTTTTTTTTTTTTTTCAGAAATCCTTATTTAACTTTTCATTTCAAGCAAACCAGTGGGCAGATTGATTTAAAACAAGCATGCAGCAAACGCCCATAGTATATAGGTGATATTTCAAGGATCTTACTTTCTCAAAAATATTTGCAAGCTTAAATTTGCTCTACGCAATAAAAAAAAAACACTGAAAACTGTGTGGCTTCTTTGAAAATCTGCATTTAAGAGTATTTCGTTTATGTAAAAGTGAATAAAAATCTTATTTTAAAACAAAACGTAATACATTTGAGGGAGTGAGAAGTAAAGAGGGGTGTAAGTAGACATTTTCAAGTTTTGAGTAAAACTCGTATAAAGATTACATCCTAGGTTGGCTTTCATTGAATTTTTTTCTAAATCATGCTGTACAGCCGCACCTACCATAGTTACTAGTACTATCTCTTGCCCCAAGACAGAGGAGGGGTCCACCTACCATTTGTACTGGTTATCTCCAAATTTTTTAATTTTACCTCTTGTGCATCCCTTTGCTTCTCACTTACTCATATGGCCATGAGCGGTACTATTTACCCTTTAGAAAAAACTCTTTATTTTAAAAACGTCTTTCCTTAAAATTGTATTGTACGTATTCAAACTAATGAAAATTTTCATGGAAACCAAACGTAATATATCCGTTCAGAATGAATACATCACAGATCATGAGACAGTGAGAACTGATCGGAAATATCGGATAAGCCCCGAATTACTCTACAAAAAAAAAAAAAAAAAAAAAAAAAAAAAGAGTTTCGCCCGAAAAAGTCGCCATTTGTCTCAGTGAGAAAACTGATTTTCAAAGGTATCTCTCAAAATGTTATCTAGTGAATGAAATTTATTTGTATGGTTCTAAGAACTAAAGTGAAAATCATGGGATATACACTTGGGGTGGGGGGGATTGCGGTCTCCTCCCCGGGCATTTGGTTTTAACGTAGATTTAGATTGCTAATAATTTTAATACGGTAGTTTATATGCATGTAAAGATGGTTATGATCAAACTCCGCTCCCGTCTCCACAGAAGGCAAGTTCTGGCCGCGCTTGTGCTTTATGGTATACTAGCAAAAATACCCGGCGTTGCCTGGGTCAGTAATAATTGTGAGAAACAATCGCTACTTTCTTTTGTTTTCTGTTTTAACTGAAAGAACTCAAAACACACCGCTTTGACGTGATTAAAAATCGAGCTTCTTCCTTACCCATAAAAGTAAAACTGCAATAAGTATAAAGAACGAAAGAGTATTCATTTAGAAACGAAAGCGCAAAGTGAAGCATATAAAAATTTGAAGAATTTCCAAAATATATCTAACAAAAACAAAGATCACTAAAAAAACTGTGCGCTTTATTTACTTAAATAGTACACACACAAAAAAAAAAAAAAAGAAAAAAAAAGAAAAAATGCTCTCTACTACGTTTACCTAAGTGTGCAAAAAGTGATTTTCCAAATGTTTAAATTACTTTAGACTCATGTTTGCTCCGGAGAAGCCTTGATTCAAAATTTACATTATGATTACTTTTAATGTTGCTGTTGTTAGGCAACGAATTTTCGAAACAATGGGTTTAATCTTTAATCATATGATGTGGAAATTAACTGACATTAGCTGTTTTCGATCACGATGTTCTTAAACTAAGTTTTTTAGTAATAAATTATAGCCTAAGTTGTTCCCCGATTATGTAGCTATCTATGGTTAAAAAAAAAATGGCTAAAATCACTTCAGTAGTTTTGAGGTTTACCCCGGACATCCGGACAGATTAGCTCTTTATGTATAAAGATGTGTGGCCTATGCTACATATTAACTTGCTTTTAATAATAATATTCCACTGACTCACAGCGTTTTCAAGTAAGAACAATTTATTTATCAGCTTCCAAGATTCAAAGTGAAAACGGAGAAATGTATTGGGAAAAGAAAGAAGATATGCGTATTGTTTTTCGTAAGTAAATATGTTCAACTAGAGTTTAACCGATTACCCCCCAAAAGGTTGATTTGGTTCCCCCAGGGGGCAATGAACATTCAAAACAAAAATTTAAAATGATAATTATAATAATAAACATAAGTAATAAACATAAATAATTATATTTTTTTCAATTTTTAAATTCTAATGATTTGTGTTTATTAATATTAATAAACATAAATCATAAGAATTTAAAAATTGAAACAAAACAGCAAATATTTAAAGTGAAAACGTATGCAAAATCGATGGTCCAGAGTTTAGACAAAAAAGAGTTTAAAAAAGAAATGAAGTTTAAAAAAGAAATGAATTAAGTTCAGGAGGGCCATGCACATCCTCAGATCTTGGACAAGCATACGAATTGTACTCAGGGCAGGTTCTGGATACCGGAACAAACCATTCTCTCTCTTTTTTTTTTTCTTCAAGTTTAAACTGCCAAAGTTTTTTATTTTTCCAAATCCTAAATTTTATACAAAAAAAGAAAAAGAAAAAAAATGAAAATTAAAAAAAAAAAAAAAAATGAAAAAATAAATAAATAAATAAAAATGTTTTGCTGTCTTTGAAAAGGACATTAATAATCTAAGTTTATCATCTCCCTTCAAAAATTAATTACTCTTGAAAAAAAAACATAAAAAATGTGTGTAACAATTAGTGGATAAAATTGGTAAAGTATTTAGGCTTTAAATTAAAATTAAGTACAGTAAAATCTGTAAAGTTGACTACCCTTGTAAGTTGACCTCTTTTGTCAGGAACGGAATTAGTCCTATCTTATATAATGAAGGAAAACCTCTGTAACTTGACCACCTGTCTATCTTGACCACTAATGTACGCCAAATTTGGTTTGGAGTATTGTAAAAAAAAACCTTTGTAAGTTTACCACTTGGTTTATTTTTTAAAACTTTCTCCAGTAAATTATTTTATTTTATTATTTATCAATTTATTATTATTGTATTATTATTATTATTTGATAGCTTTCTAAGAATGTTTTTAATGCTTTGGAGACGGACTAGCATTCTACTAACTCAACAGCAGCATAAAGCTTATGCTGCTCTTTTTTTTTTTTTTTCAAACTTGTTTTTCATTTGTTGTTCTATTTGAGCTAGTTTTTTGTACTTTGTTCAATAAAAATAGGTGTCATTAGAAAAGTACAAAGTGTTTTCTCTCAGTTGCAATAGGTTGTTGCAATACTGGAATTGTGCTAAGGCTCGGATCTGTACATTTTGGGCCCTCTGCAAAAAATAGGTAGGGCATCTCCCTAGTAGTCAGCAGTGTCTATTTGTAAAGTTAATAAGTAGTTTTTTTAAATAACTACTTAATGCTAGCTTTTTTTCTTCAATTTTTAGGGTCGTTAGCTCCCTTGAGGAAGTGAGCCCCCCGCACTGCGGGTACGCAGATACGGGCTTGCTAAAGAGCCCTTCTGGCTTATTTCGGGTGCAAGGGATTAAGATATAGGATATTTTAATTTTGCCTTTATGAACTGAGAGAGTCGAGCTTGTTGCTCTTTGTGCTATAACTGTTACACAAAAAGGCTTCAAAAAGAAAGTTAGTTGAACTTGAAATTAATAAAAAGTATGAAATGTTAAAATGAATTGAAAAAGGAGAAAGCCAGAGAAAATTAGCTGTCACGTATGGAATTTCTAAAACTAGAGTGTCTAATATAGTTTAAAACAAGGAAAAAACAACAAAACTATTTGAATAGTATTTTTAATTATGGTTTCACTTTCAATAATATTAAGCAATGAAAGTTAGTTGAACAGAAAGAGTAATAAAGGTGAATTCCTCGAAAAATGAATACACGGTGCAAAAAAAGACAAAAAATATTTCAAAAAATCATTACTGCCCTTTATGAATTGACCACCGGTCTAAGTTGACCATCAAAGTACTGCACCGCGAGTGGTCAACTTACAAGGGTTTCACTGTATGCAAAAAATACCTAATATTGATTTTACGTTGCTCTAAAATTTGCTTTTTTCAAGGAAAAAAGGTAAGTGGGGCGACGGATAAAAAAAATGTTGGAAATCACTGTTTTAAATATTTATACTGTTTGTACTTTTGTGAATTTTATCTTTGCTAATCGGAAATAGATGAATTGGACGGTGTTATACAAAAATGAGCTATACAACAAAAATTTTCAAAAAAATAATGAGTTATTCACATAGGTTGGCAGATAAACTGATACACAACGGGGATACAAAGACGATTTAAGCCCAAATTCTGAATTAATATGCCCTCTATGAAGTTCAGCTTAGAACTCAATTTACTCAAAAGTACTGCTTGGTGGGTTGACCCCCCCCCCCATACCCACAACAATAACACCGTCAATTTGTTATAATTATAACCAATAGTTCAAGTTCTTATTATTTAAAGTGCTGATGACAAAAAAAAATTAAAAAACACATGATGATTAAAAATATTAAACTTACCTAAAAAAATTCTTGTCACCGTTGGATTTAAAACACATGCAATCCCATTGAGCAGTCAACACGGTGTATAACAAATGACTCGTTTTTTTCTTCAGAGACGAAGTTGAGGAGATCTCAAAATTATCTAATTGGTTGAGAAAGTCATGGATCAATCTATTCCAAAGTGCTGGGATAAATAACAAGAAAACGAAGGATGAAAAGGAAAAAAAAAGCTTTTTAGCAGACGTTTTGCTCCTATACATTCTATTCTTAGGATGGCGCCTTTCTCTTCTTTCATTAGAAAAAGATTCAATGTAATCTTTCCCAGACAGTCTCAGATGGCCACCAAAAAAAGATCCCCACCCCCAATAAAACTCCTTACCAGAATTCCAGGAAACATCAATCCCGAACAGATACGAGAGACACACCCATGGACCCTGAAGGCTTCGCTTTGGACGAAGACCACCCAACAAAGACATTGTTTCGTTTTCCCTACGTAACAAGATACGGTAATAGTTAGGCAAGAACAGAGTAACGTCCTGAGAGTGACCGTTGGAAAAGGAGCGGCTGTCCTCCTCTCCCTCCCCCCCCCATCCAAAAAAGAGCTGTTCTGGCTGTAGTCCTCGACACAAAAACGGCCGGCCTAGCTAAGAACTTTTTTTAAAAAATAAAATTGAGGAAAACGGTACGTACACCTTGAATGCACAGAAAACGGCCCGAGTTAAGGACGGCCCATGTGGAATTTTTCCACATCTCACACGTGGCCAGTCCGCCCCTGCAAAATTCTTGTTACAGGGGGGTCAGCTGACCCTTTGACTCTGCCCCGAATCCGCCCCTAGATGTGACATAAAATTGACCTAAAAATCACGAACAAAATGAAGACGGAAGATATTTTTTGTTTTCCTCGAAATTTTTTACTCTTAACGTACCCAACAGTGCCCAACGTTTCCACACAAAGGTAAAAGCTAAGTCCAAAGGAAAAAAAAATAACAAATATTAATTTGAAGTCTAAAATTTTGAATTCAAATTATGTTTTTCGCAATCACTAGTTGCGACAAGACCGTATTCCTTGGAGTTATTGCTTCTAGAAACGGCTCCGGTTCCCCTAAGCTTGCCCCTCCTAATGGGCGCGCGTGCGTCCATGTGTAGGCTTGTGTGTGTTGCATAGGCCTGGTGTATGCACGCAGGCGTGTGTGTGAGTTTGTATGTATATGAGTGTGCATGTGTATGAGTGTGCATGTGTATGAGCGTGCGTGTGTGTAGGGTATGGACGCCACCGACCAGCAGGACAAGCGGATTCCGGGGGACAGTGTTCAGGAACAGAGGCCGGTGCGCGGTGGTGCTGCAGAGGCTCCTGGTTCACGCCGAAAAAGGAACCAAACGCCAAGGACTGTCAAGTGAGACATGGGCGTCGCGGCCGGGGGGGTCCAAGGGGTCCGGACCCCCCCCCCCCCCCCAATATTTGAGGACCGGACCCCCTCAATATTTGAAAATCGGACCCCCTCGATAATTGTCAAGATGAAATTCATTATTTTGGGGAAATTATTTTTGCTTTGAAGACTTTAAACAGTTGTATAATACATAATTTACCATGTTTAATTCATATCAAATAAAACGAAATGAACATCGAAAAAAAATGAACTAAAAAAAAACAAAATAGGTGATGTGTACAGTGAACGGAAAGTCGGAAAGTGAACTCCATTGACAAACCATTGCTATGCTCTCTGCGCACACTAGCTTCAGTGGAGGATGCCAGAAAGGGGACACCTTCTCCCGAGTGCAATGTCAACCATCCATAGTCGAGTCTCCAGCGTATATGGACACCGCCGCCCCCGTCCTTTTTTTACGACTCTCGTGCTAATAAGTCAACAGAAGTCAGACAGGGATCTGTGTTTCTGCCCCTTTCTTTCTTATCTCGTTTCTCGGCGCTTCCAGGTTTCTGTTTCGAATTTTGCAGTGTTTGTTTCGCCGCTTCGATTCAATTTATAGCGACCCCTATGTTACCCAAACGAAATGAGACACCGCCAGACCTCTTTGGCGGTTTTTTGCAGCTGGCAACAACACCCTGGCCAAAGGATGCACAAAAATTTAGAAGACCACTTAGCTGGTCAAAGGTTAAGTTTGGGGTGGAAAGGGAAAAGACGTGTCATGTGTTTGACATTATTCAACACGTGGCTTCAAAGTACCTTACCGAAGCGCGGTTTCTCAAATGTGTTTGTGGCATCTCAAATTTGACCAAAAAAGCGTTACGTTACAGAAAAAAAAGAGGATGAGTCTAAAAATTAACGTGCAATTTCAAAAGCAAATCGTAAGCCAGCATAACGTTGGATACTGTGATGTCACTTCCGATAGACGACCAAAAAAATAAGCGCAAGATGATCAGAAAAAAAAAGACAAAAATAAAAGGACATTCCGACAAAAATAAAGATAATTTCATGTGGTCTTTTGGTCTCCTTAAGAGGAGGTGACCTGAAGAGCGCTCCTACTTTGGTAAAAATACTTTTTTTACATATTCGATTGCGGCTATGGAGAGGTGGCTTGAAACGGGAAAATGTAGCAAACCTTCTACATCAAATGAACCTGAGCAATTTTTAACAACTGAATCATCATCAACATCCACGGAACCATCTTCAAAAATCAAAAGACCGTGATAGGTAAGTATCATTCTGTTTAGTGTGTAATACATGCAGAGGCTCCCCGATTTTATACTATTCAGATGGGGTTACTTCTCGATTTTCCGAATGAAATTCCTAATTACCCACATCACTACATCTAATGAGAATATCTTTTTAATGCAATATTTCGCAAAAAACTACTCGAAATTTGAAGACTCGTCAGACAAAATTTTCTGGGAAAGGAAAGTTTATGAAAGTTCAGTGACCTCTTATCGAGCAGCCCCTGAATGCCTGCTAATAAGGTATGCTTTACAGTCAATATTTTGACATTATGAGTCCTATCGGAGCTATTGCGTTCAACTTTCTCTTTTTTTTTGAAATGTCTCAACTTTTATAAATTTTATTGGAATAAATAATACTCCTTTTAATTATTATAGCTTAACAGAAAATTATCCATTAATAATCCTGCTTTACTGAACAAATTTTATTGAAATAACCCATTTTAAAACTTATAGTCACGTGTCAGAAAAAAGCAGTTCATTTCTCTATCTCTTTCCCATCGTCCGCTGATCAGAATTCAATTCATTCAGAATTCAATTATACACCAAATGCTGTTAGTTCTCTGTGTAGGCCAGTACTTAATCTGTGAGGTGTGCCTCTCAAGGCAGGCCTGTCACTTAAAGAGGATCAGGAGGGGCACTTTCCCTGCTGACTTTGAGAAATCAGAAATTAATGTATTTACATGGGCATGGTTTTTGCTGTTTTTTGGTTTCATATGCATTGAGTGTATGGATGATTCAACAAAAAAGCAAAATTTTGGTGCATTTGTTACAAAAAAACCTGAAAAAAAATTAAGAAAAAACTTTAAAAGGTAGCATTATTAAAATATGATATTATGAGAGCTTAATTATTTGTGTCTTATTTTATTTTTGTAGTTGTGTTTTTCGTAGGTTCGTGAGTGTCATAACGTTGAATTATATACTTTAATATTTTAATTAAAAGACATCAAATTAAACTTCTTCGAATCCAACTTGTGCCAAGAACTTAGAGCTGCAGGGTTTATCACTATGTAATACAAAAATTTAATTATACAGTTGTCGCGGCTTATATGAGTCACATTTTGTTCTAAATAGCTTTGATTCCATAAATGATTTCATTGATGATTTCATTTATTAAGAACGGTTAATTCAATTGTCCACTGTTTCAAAATGTTGAAAATTTTGTGCGGCTACTCTTGGTGTGCCGCCCTTCGTCGTGTAAAGTTGAAAGAAGCTTCAGTGCGCTGAGAAAGCTGAAATTGTATCTAAGGTCGACTATGACACAAAAGCGGTTGAATCATGTTGCTTTATGCTAAGTTCACAAAAACATCTTGGACGAAATTGATCACAAAAAAATAGCACGGATATTCGTATCCCATGTGCAGTCTAGAAAAAATGTATTTGTTAGTATTTAACTATTTTTCTTATTGTGTAATTATATAAATCAAGATGTACCCGTTTAATAGTATCGTATTAAATGTATTCCCATTATATATATATATATATATATATACACACACGAATTTTTCTTAATGCAATTTGAAAATGACAGAGTCAGAATGGTCCCCCCTCAATAAATTTCAGCTGACGACGCCAATGAAGTGAGAACGATAAGCAATCGTGATTGCTCAAAAAAAAAAAAAAAAAAAAAAAAAAAAAACCGCTCCACACGAGTGCCTATATATGTTTATTGCTTGTGTGTTGGAGAGTAGAGACTCAAGTAGAACACTTCTCATTTTCTCATTGAGCTTGGGCGCCTAACACAATGAAATGAAATAAAATGGTTACTATGGCGATTTTATCTTTTGTAAACATTATCGTCTTTTACTTAAAAAGTTGAAAAAATAATTTTGTAAGATTTGGATATGCTTGAAGAAACAATGTGTGCAATATGTGCTGGCTATTTCAGTTGTTTATTTTTTTGCAAATTCACAGCATGATTTCATGAATGCTCTGCCTGCTTCAAACATTTAAAATATGGAAAATGTTTTGAATAGAGATTTGCCTGTCGGAGTGTACCGAACCTATGATGAAATAAAGAACCTAAAAATTAGGTATTGTTTTAATTTGAGAATAATGCTTTCAGTACGCATGTTTTTTGGTTCTTGCGTATTAAAATAACATTTGAACGCATTCATGTCTTACATTAAAATAATAATAATAATAATAATAATGAACTGTGGAGTAGAATTTAAAGTCGATGAGGTTTCATTTCAAATTTTTTTATACGTTGATTCATGTTGCTTCGTTGTTGAGATAAACTATTTCGTTAATTGGGTTAGAATCACTTTTGATTATGCAATGCGATTTACTTTTGCACTTTGTTTTTTTAAATGCAAGAAAACATTTTAGAAAATTGATACTTCGTATCAAAATATATAATTGTTCCTTATATTCAAATTAATCAAAAACCAGAGCTTAAAATTCTGGGGATAAAGTGCAAATATATGTGTAAAATTATATTCTTTGCGTAAATGGATTGAGCATGCAATGGGTATTAAAATTCTAATCATGCAATTTTAGTGTCATTTACAATTAAATAAGCTTCATAATAGAGCAGTATGATGCTGCACTTAATGATTTGCATAGTAGCTGCATTTTCAAGGAGAATCTGGTACTATTTTTACTGTATTAGTTTTCTTTTAAAAGCTTTGAATTAAGGTGCAAATATGAGAAAGCTTCAAAAGTTAATTTGCTGAAGAATGCTATCAGGTTTACCATGCAGAAAAAGGACTTAAATTAAAAAAAAAAAAAACACAACTTTTTATTTAGTTCTGAAAAGTTGTGTGGTTTATAGGGAATAGATCAGCGATTTTAAGGTATCCTTCTGCATTGCAAACTAAAAAAAAAAAAAAAAGGTACAAACTTTAACTCTAAAATGATAAATGAGACATACATATTATTGTGATGAAAGCTTTTTTAAAATTCTGTTTAGTAAAAATAATCATCTTATGTATTTTATAGGTTCAAAGTCAGAAAAATTGCTAATGCATGCTTTAGTACTCGAGATTCTCAAGAAATGCAAGATCCAAATGAAATTGAACTGGTGAATTTAATCAAGTCTTCAACAGCTCTTGTGGAACGTACAATCTCATGGCAAGAAAAAAATAGAAAAAAGTGTAATTTTTATAATGCTTTTTATCTTTCAAATGTGTTATCTTTTCATGAATTGCTCGAAAAATTTAAAAGATGATTATATAAATGAAAAATAGTCTCTGTCCAGGCATTCATAACTTTTCAAAAATGTAAGACATTCAAAAATTAAAAAAAGCAGGCAATCTTTGAAATTTCTTGAAAATTAGGATAGAGACAACATATACAAATTCGTATTTTCATTTATAAATTGAAAATTTTCTTCAATTGTATGTACAAGTTTTATTGCCATTGTAAAGTTATTTGATATACAGATCAACCTCCCTCCATTCCCAATTTGCTTAAATATTAGTTAATGAGCCATAATTTTGCCATGCTGAGCACAAAAGTCATATCTGCCCTTTTTATAAAAATTGAATTACGGTCACCAAGTAGTTCTTTGTCACATATTTCACCTAAATACAGTGTTTTGAGAATGGGAAATATTTTCTAAAAAATTCTGAAAAAGTTACATCAGAATCAAATACATGGAGGCATAAGCGCCCATATGTAAAATTGTAAGGGGGGGGGGGGCTCAGATATTTTAACCTTGGGTTTAGAAGGATATTTTCACCATGGAAGCTCATTTAAGAACAGATTAGAGTCATTAAAAATTTATATTTGTAATAACTTATTCATTAATGGCTGGGAAAGAAATGTTCTTACATTTTTTGAAAAGAAAAAAGTACTAAAAGGAAGGAAGTTCTAATTTCTAAAGGGGGCTTGAGCAGTGGCGGATACAGCCGGCGGGCAACCGGGCATTTGCCCGGTGGGCCGTCATGCTTGGGGCCGATCAACTAACAGCAAAGTCTTTCGGGCCTGTCTACTAACAGCAAAATGTACATTTTGCGCGCAAGTGTTTAGAATAACGCAAATTTGCAAAACACAGCCTCAGTTCCTCTTTACGCATGGGCTAAAGCTTGCGGGTGGAGGGAGGTAGGGCCGTCAACACAAGAGGGGGGGGGGATTTCTGAAATAGGGCTTCCAGGGCCTGATTACCACACAGGCTGACTAGGCCTAGGCCTGGGGCCCGACATTTTTTAAAGAATTATGCATAGCATTGCAACGATATGAAAAATACATGTATTTTTAAAAAAGTAAAAAATAATGTGTGACTTATTAATTGGAAAAAAACTTCTTTAAAGGGAAATTTTTAATCATTCTGCCAGTAACGAATTTACTTGGTCACGATTATGAGGGGGCCCAAAGGGGATTCACAAATGCACATAAATGATTTATACATAGTTGTGTGATTAGACAAAGAGACCTCTAAAACTGCGTTCGTGCTTTGAAAATGTAAATCAAACACTGCATAGACTTCAGGGGGCTTCTAAATTAATGAGGGCGTAGGGCCTCACTTTTAGTATGTCGGGCTCTGGTACTGCCAATATATTTTTAGTGGTTTAGACTACAATTTCGAAAATTTTCTGGGGGTGAGGCCCCCTAGACCCCCCTATTTCAGACTCAAATCTTTCCATCAATTTATATTGCTAATACTTTAATGACTCCTAAAAGCCAAAAAGCTAAGTCCACTCACTCACTCTCTCTTTCTTTATATTGATACATGCGTTTGAAAAAATATTAAGGGGCTGCCAAGCTCGTACCCAACTCCTCCAAGCAGGTTTTTGACCTCGCATTGAGTCTGGGGGTCGTCAGGATATGGCAGTATATAAAAGGGAATGTTTATGACAGGGCCCAGTAATGTATGTTTGTGTCGAGGGAACCATCACGTTCTAATACGGCCCTAGTATTTCACCTATGAACATTGCTAGATCTGTTTCATGTAACAGGGCAATTAAGTTACTTGTTATGACTGCAGAAAAGGACATACTAGCCAAGCAGTGTTATCATTAAGGAAATATTCAATTAAGTTTCGGTCATTATAAAAATACTTAAATGGACAATTACAATCACAATTTCCCCCCAAAATAAGGTTTAGCTAATACTGTATCAATTTGTTCACCATTAAAGCGCAGAAGTGTTCATATCTGTTAAATTTTGTTTAAATATAACATATTTAGTTGTTAAGAATAATTTCCTCATATTTAAGTGATATCCCAATCGTTAGGTAAAATTTAATATCTATAAGAGCTATGGGGCCGCTACACCTCCTAATGCCAGGGCCGATTTTTTCAAACAATCCGCCACTGGGCTTGAGCCAACCTTTGCCCCCCCTATATGGGCACCCTTGGTGCCCATATAGGGGGGCGCATAATTTGCATAAATAATTTTGCATATGGGCACCCTTGGCGCCCATATGCAAAATTTTAAGGGAGGGGGGCTCAGATATTTTCCCCATGGAAACCAATTTCAGTACAGATTAGAGGTATTAAAAATTGACATTTTTATTAACTTATTCATTAATGGCTGGAAAAGAAATTTTTATAGTTTTGCAAAGAAAAAAGCATTAAAAGCAAGGAAGTTCTCATTTATAAGGGGGCTCTAGCCCCCCCCCTTTTCCCCCCTATGGGCACCCTTGCATGGAGGCACAAAACTTTAAACAACAACATTAACAGAAGATAGTATTGTAATTAATTTTGTTGGTGTAAATTTCAGAGAGTAAAAGTTAATTATTGGTCTCAAATTGAGTGTAGATGATAGCAGTAGATTTAAATTTGAGCTATTCATCTTAAAATCATTGCTAAACATGAAATCAGAAAAATTAATTTTATTAGAACTGAATTTGTAATTAAATAAAGAGAGTTGGATGTAGTAACATGTTGAAAAATGGTTAATTTTTTGGGAGGAAACTATTTGATCTGTCATTTATATTTGCTTGCAGATCAGTCCAGCCAACTTGGGAGTTTCTTACTTTGGTTGCTCAGATTGAGTTGATTAAAGTGATAGAAACAACTCTAGTACTTTGCTTATTTTGTTCTAGTACTTTGTTTGTGTTACTTTTTGCATTTGGATGTTGTGATGCATAGTTGCCATTGTCATTCATTTTCAGGAAAGAAATGATTTGGAAGAAAACAGCAAGGAGTCGGTAACAATATCTATCTTCACATATACCGATTCAGATGTTCTATCTCAATCATTAATTGTAAGTCTTTCTTTCCATTATTTTAAAAAAGAACTGTGTTTTGAAAAACCTAGAAATATTTTTCTCCTAATTTAAAGAACTTTAGTGATTTACTATTTTCATTGAAGTTTTGTGATTTTTTCCTCATTTTATAATTAATTCTTTCTGAAAAAAAAAAAAAAAAAATGCAGTTTGTACATAAAACTATAACCATTTTTTTTTTTCAGCACTGAAATTAAGCAGTAAAAACATAATTCTTTCTAAAGCTTTAATGAGTGATAAGAATACATCTACATTAGGGCAATTCCATTTTGATAGAAGTATCATTTGTTGCACAAAACACCTTACAAAAACTCCAAATATGTTAGTGTATATATATATATATATATATATATATATATATATATATATATATATATATATATATATATACCAACCAAATATGTCATTGCATAAACTTTATGAAGAATCTGAATTTATATTAAATGTTATTTTTTATCTCACTAGCTCTTATGAGATACATCCATCACTGAAATCAAGATGAGTTTTAAATATTGTTTCTGTAAATCTTGAAAGTTTAATTGCATTATATAGACGTTTTGTGCAAAATTGATATGTTGCTTACCAAGAAATTGCTCAATAAAAGCATAATTTGTTTCTAGAGAAAAAGAAGTTCAAAACAGAAGTCTGAGCTTCAAGCAAGCAAATAGTTTTCTTTACTATTTTCTTATTATTATTGCTAATGGTCATTATTATTAGTTTTAATAAATAAATTTTGTGCTCAAATATTTTGGTTATAAAGACATTAATAATTTTATAAATTGTCCATTTTAATGATTGGGACTGTCGTTTAGGGATTGAGAAAAATAAACCAAAACAGAGAGAGAGTGGACTTTGAATGAAGAGATAGAGAGCAAAATTTATTGATGATATTGGTAGCTGTCTCTCACAAGCCTTTATCATATTAAACTTTAAGATCTAATGAGCTAATTTTATTTCTAAGCATTTTTGAAGGCAAACATATACTTTTCCTTGAAAAGAAAAGCTATTTTTGAAACTATATTGTGACCTTTTTGCACCTGCTTTGAATTTTATTTTTGTTTATCAACGAGGTGCTAAAAAGTTGTGCACTTGTACCACCTTGAATTTATGTATAACATTAGACTAATCGGATGATACTTTTGCCTCTGATAGTCGGTTAAATATTCAAAATTTTTATCGAGAAAGTCACTTTTGGATCATTGTTTTCTGAATTTTTTTAGACCTGCACCATAAATTCAAAATCAAATTGTTTCTATAGCAAGACTAATAATAATGAGAAACAAATCAAAGATATACTCATTGAACTAATTAATATTGTTTAGAATATTTTTTTAAATTAACAGTCACATTTTTCTGTAAATGCAGACCAGGACAATGTTTAAAGTTGGCCAAATAGACAGCCAACCGTATAATAATTTTGCTTCTTCTTTTTTTTCTTGGAAGAAAATCTTCCAAGTGACTCTAAAACACATTTGAAATTTTCTTTACAGCATGTCTTATTTGCATTTGCATTCATAAATGTTACAGTCATCATCAAGGTATATCTTTGCTATAACAATTGCAACAGGTCTTGACTAATTATAAATATTTCCGCTGGTAGTTCAGAGAAGTCTAATAATAGAAAAGGTAGATACTGCACATTCATATTATTTAATTATTCTGGTCTGATTTCTGTTATAATAGATTCTGAAACACTAATTAAGCAAGTAGTGTATAATTTGATGATTCAGTAAGAGCCAGATTCAGAGATACTTTATTATTTTTGAATTTTAATACTTGATCACCAAAGTAACAGTTTTATTAGCTGTATCAGGAATGATTTGAACAATGTCAATTCACATATAAAAAAGGTATTTAGGTTAATAAAGCTCTTGCAAGATAGTCACTCGTTGTAGTTGGTGGACTTGTGTCAAGAGCGGATCAAGTTTCTGGTTTTGGAAGTGTCATCATAAGAAGGTGAGGGGGGGGGGGGGTTGATCTAAGTGCAATTTTCAGCCACAAATAGTTGGTCTGGGGCAAACGTTTTGGAATAAAAGACCCCAGCATTAGGCTATATTTGGTCACTTCGAGGGAATGGGGTGGTCATTACTCCCCTCCCCCTCTGAATCCGCTCTTGGTTTGTGTGTGACATGATCAGACATTAATTTGATAAATGTTGCATCAGCTTACTTCTATTTGTAACTCGTAAAAGATAGAATGCTTTGGTGGAATATGTCTTTCTTTTTAATCTATTTTATAGGGCTCGACCGATGGCATTTTTTGGCCGATGGGCCGATGCCGATTGTTGGCCGATTGTTCAAAGATGGCCGATGGCCGATGGCCGATTGTTTTCCTCCAAATGGCCGATGGCCGATGGCCGATGCCGTTGGCAAAAAAATCAAACAAATAAATTGATAAAATTGTCAGAGATTTAAAGGATGATTGATTCATTTCACTTTACTTCCTTTCTATGAATAAGGAATTGCAATCACAAAAAAAAAAATCAGATTTTCACCTAAGTTTTTGTTTTACGATCACCCAATTTAAACTTCACAAGTTTTTTTCAGCACATCTGTACATGCATATGTACCTAAGAACATGTAGATGACCGAAATATCCATTTTGAACGCTTCCTCAGTTAATTATCGCAAATTCTCTTGTGATGTCTTCATGCGCGTAAACTTACGTCACTCAAAAATGTTATGAAATAGTAAGTTGAAAACTCATACGTACGTAGTATGATCTAAAGGTTACAGGACAAGGTGTATAAAACCTTAACCTGAATAGTTCACATTACCGAAGCAAATCTATCTACAAAATAGTCACCTTGAACGACTATGCACTTCTGCCAATGTTCGTATAGCTTTTAGAAGCGCTCCTGGAAGACATTTTCGCAACCTCCTGTAAGGCCTCTTGCGCTGCTGCTTTAACTTCATCGTAGGAAAGAAGGCGACTTTCATGTTGAGGATGCACGGTTCGATTGGTCAATACTCTGATATGACAAACAAATAACATAACGTTTCGTCGGACTTAGCTCCGTGTGACTTTTACCTGTTCCCAGCAAAAAAAAAAAAACATTTGCATGGACGATGCTTTCCTCCGTCAGGAGAAGATAAAGCTGCATCATAGAAGGTAGCGAAAAATGGCTTTCAGAAGTGTTTCCAAAAGTTATATGAACACTAGCAGAAGTACATAGTCCCTCAAGGTAAACTTTTGAAGGTGGATGTGCTTCTGTAATGTGAACTATTCTGGGTAAGGTTTTATACAGCTTGTCCTGAACTTTTGGATCGTACTACGTACAATCTATAGAAGGTGTAGTTATGCTTCTCCTTTTTTGACTGCTGTACAATGAAAAATAAAGAACAACAGCCAAAAAAAAAAAAAAAAAAAGACTCTTTAATAAACAATTGATTTTTTTTTAAATTGAACATATAACTAAGATTTCAGTAATATTGTAATGATGTATGGATTTAAGTTCACTAAACATAGTTAAAAAACATTAAATTACGTTGTTAAATCATTCAAAAAAAATTAAGAATAAAACTATGAAACCGTCAACAAATTACGCAATTAAATTGGAAAGATTGCACGTAGACATTTTTTAGTCATCAAAAAAGATAACAGATAAATTACAATACTAAATCATAAAAGAAATATTTTTTTTCTTATTTAAAATTTATGAATAGAAAATTTTGCATTTTTCAAAAAACTAAAACAGTGACATAAATTTTGCTGGAAAAAAAATTGCCATGAAAAGAGCGAGGTTCTTAAAACGCAGCTATAAACAAAATCAATATTTACACAAAGTTAATAACTGAATACATATGACTACTTGATCTGATGTTTGCATACATAATATTGAACAATTAGATTGTTTAATCTTTTATGAAGCTTTACAAACAAGTTCAAATTAAATTGTTCAATTTAACAGTAATTTTCTGAAATTTAAAAAAATTGCATAATAGAAAATCCTTGAAACTTTTCTATAAAAAACGAAAATAACTTATTCATTGATTTTATATAAATACATAAAAATAGTTACTTACAACAGAAAAAAAAAAATCGATCGCTATTAATGATACAAAAAAGATGGCGCATTACGAAATGGAGGGGGGGGGTCACCCTCTGATTTTGCAGTAACTCACACTTCGGCCCCAACCTCGACCTAATATTTGTAGTACAGAACCGCTAAAACCAACACCTCGGAAGAGTTTCTGAATCTATTTCAGCACTTCCGAAGAAAAAATTCAAAAGTCCCTTTGATTTTCGAATTGTGTCACCATTCAAAACGTCTTTCTTTAATCAATTTCTTAAATTAATGTTCTAAATTCTTTCTAAACAATAGATAAAGTTTGAAAAAAAAATCTCTAATTTTATGAATGGTGTTAGTTTTAAACAACTCAGGAGTATAACTAGAGTTTAATTTCAGAAATGGAGGGAGTGGGAGGAGGGGCACACAAGTGTTCTCGGAAATTCAAAATAGTCGTAAAAAATAGAGTTCAAAATAATCATAAACATTGAGCAAAAAAACCCTACCGAAACTTGCACCCAAGTTTGTATTGACTTGCAGTGGCGGATTTAAAATACAGAGTGTTTTAAAATGAATAGCGGGGTTTTGCCATCTCATATTTGTTTCCATAGTCTCCAATTCGGCAATATATCACCAAATGACCGTCAGTCTGAGACGCTATCTTAGTTTTGCATTGAAATAAGTAATTAATAGCCACAAAAAATGAGTAAACAAGCTTTTCAGAACACCCGATCGAAAACAAAAAGGGAAGTGCACAACTGGAACGTACGCACACCCCACACGCGAAAACTTATCCTTCAACAGTTTACCATTTTGGAGTTATGACTTATGAGAGATACTACGTACATCCAGCAGCGAGAAACAACGCAATAATTAACTTGTTTGGTACCTGAATGCAGTATTAAAAACTCTTTCAGGGATGACTCAAATAAAAATTCATACTGAAATTTAGTAAACAATTTTATATGAAAACAACCTTTACTTCGTATCAAAAGGTAAAACATCAAAGGTCTTTTTTTTTTCAAAAACATCGGCCAATTCCATCGGCTTTTCGAAGTTTTTAAGGCCGATGGGCCGATGTTTCTTGCAATTTAGCATCGGCCGCCGATGCCGATGCCGATGGCTAAATTGTTGAACCATCGGCGCCGATGCATCGGCCAGGCCGATGCATCGGTCGAGTCCTACTATTTTATTTGTCTGTATGGTTCTCCCTTTTTTATACAAAAGTTTACGCATTGTTCGCTAGATGCGATTGTGTTTGATTGAGTTGAGATTTATTATTAAATTCTAAACATAAACATTTTCTTATTGTTGAAACAGAATGAAAGGTCTATTGCACATCCTACTTCTTCATCGCTTAGTCATTTGGAAAGAAAGCTGCTAAAAAGAAAACCAAAATCAAGAATGAATTTTCATGATTTTGTTACATGGTACTTATAACAAAGACTTCATTCCTATGTCTCATGCAATTTTTGATGAAATCTATTTCAATTTTTTTGAAATTTAATGCAATGAAATAAAAATTTTAAAATGAATATTTTTTTCTGTGTAGGCAAAAGCCTCTATTCTCATATGGTAAAGAAATAATTAAAAAGCAGGACAGTTCCAATACCATATTTCTGCCTGTAGGTCAAACTCTGCTTGTCATGGCTGCTTTATTTTATGAAGATGGGTAACTATAATACTGAGTTTGTGTTTTTTTTTTTAAACTGATGCATTGCATGAATTTTTCACCAATTTTTTGAATTTTTTCACAATTCATACCAAATTTGTTTTACTTTTATTATGACATGTTTTGTGTAATTTTTTGTTTATGTTTCAACAACATTTTTATTTGTGTGCTTGCGTGATTTAATTTCAACAAAAATAGGCTAAAATCAAAAATAAAAATGTTTTTTAATTTTATACTGTTTTACTAATTTCTTTTCTTTTCTTTCTTTCTTTCTTAAACTGCAACTTGTTAAACTGATTCAAATTAAAAATTGTAAAAAATACTCGTAAAAAAAGTAAATAATTACTTCAACAAGACAAAGTTTTTACTTTCCAAGCATATACATTCTGCTTATGAATGAAAGTGAGTAGCATTTTCTTTTATAAAAGAATATGTTTCTTAGCTTGAACAAGCATTAATACCATGCTATTCCACATGATAAACTTTTCTAATTAAAGCTCTTACACAAATGAAATATAGTAGATTATATTTTTGGTGTTGGCAACTAAGTTTAAAAGACTTTTATTGTGTAAAATTGATTAAATACATTCAGAACTGTTACGGTAATCAAAGTAAGAGAAGTTTAAAATAGTATAAATTAAGTGTAAATGGTATTATTTTAGTCATTAGTTCAAGGCCAACTTGTGTATGTGTACTCAATGCACATGTATAACCAGAGATATAGTTAGAATTTTTTTAAGATGTAAAAACTCTTGGAAATTTTTTAAAGGAATGAAATTATTTTGGTGTATTAAAACAGTTAAAACTCGTTAATACAAACTTCTACAAGAGCTTAATAATTATTTCATGTCAAGCGAATTTCACTCTATCTGATAAATTGATAACTCACTGGACCAAGCAAGTATTTCATGCAAAGTTTTCATGTGTAGGGGTTTGTCTCTTAATTTATCCAAACCTAACAGCATTCCCTGCTCACAGATACTGATATATTCTTTCTAAGTTCTCAATATGGACTTGAATCTATTATGCTATACAGTAGTTCAGTTGTACTCAACTTTTGTTATACTTGAGGGCCGCACCTTATATTATGGTGAATCTTGCAGACCAGAACACATATGATATATATATATATATATATATATATATATATATATATATATATATATATATATATATATATATATATATATATATATATATATATATATATATATATAGATAGATTTCAAGATAGCATGGGAAAACATGGAAGAGGAAGGAAAATTACAAACCAAAAATTGTTATCATTGTTTCATGCTTATTTTATTCTCTCTTTAACCATTCTAGAATGGAATCCACTTAATTGGACTTGCCTTTAATCAAACCAGCCGCTTATTAGGACCAAATCTTAAAGAGCCGAAACATGTCCCCTTACACAAGCCTAATAGTATTCGATTATAGGGACCAAAAATTCATTTGATCGGACCAAGGAGCATGAGAACAAATTGGAAAAAATTTAGAAATTGCCCGCTTGAAGTAAGGTGAAACGAATTTAATAGTTAGGGTAAAAATTAATTTTGGTTCCTTGTAACTTTCAAAGGAACCCAGCAATATCAACAGGAAAAAATGGTTTATGAAACTTTTATTGAATGGCAACACTGTTCCAGCAACTCACAACTAACAAAAAAAAAGTGAAATTTCAATTTTTTTTCATAGTTTAGTTAGCACATTCTATAACATGTCAATTTGAAAGGAAAAAAAGAAAAGAAAAATGTATTGTAATTTTCATTTTATTGAAAATTTTAATGGCTGATTAGTATTTTTTCGCACTTATTTTTTCATTCTCACGTTTTAGTTACTTCTTGTTGTTTTATTGAATCGTACTGACTGGAAAGAATGTAACTTAAACCGTATTGGTTTGAACAAGTTGTTGAACAAGTGCAAAAAAGATTCTTTGCCTTATTTTGATTTATTTTTAACTGAAAAAGTTTCGTTAGCAGCATTTTCTCTTCTTTATATGCTCACCATACAAAGTACAAATGTAACTAATATTGTATCGGTTTGAACATGTTGTTGAACGTGTGTAAAAATATTCTTCGCTGTATTTCAATTTATTTTTAACTGAAATTTTTTTGTAAACAGAAATTTTTCTTTTTTATATGCTCACCATATATGTTAGACTCACAATAATCATAATGGCATTCAATTGTTTTGTGTGTAACACGTTCGGTCAAGCTACACAAGTCCTGTTCGCTTAATCGGACCAGCCGGTTATTAGGACCAAAATGGTCCCGTCCCAGTGTGACCCTATTAACCGGAATTGACTGTATTGCCATTTTCTGTGATCAATTTGTTTTGGTTTTAAGGAATGACATATTTTGGTAACATTAAATTGTTTGATTTTCATTTAGGTTCAACATTTATGAACAGTATGCTCTTGAAATTAAGATTAGTGTTAGTTTTAAATCAATGCTTTAAATTTACTTCAATCATCTTGTTTTCTATGTATTTATTTCAAGAGTTCTTACTCTTTCAAAACATAATTCACTCAAAATACTTTCTTTTTTGCTCTTGCATTTTGTATTGATTGATATTTTTATGTAGTTTACTTTCTTCCCTTCTTTATTCGGTCAGAAAATGTTTTTTAACCAATATTTCACATTAAGTGATGATTTTATTTCTGATTAGATTTTTAGAGTTTTCCCTAGTATTGTAGTTGGAGTTGATAGTTGGATCCCCTGAAATATTTGGTTTATTACTGGAAAAATTTGCAACTTTAATGCAAATTAAATTTCAAGCACTTTTTTAAAAATCTAGATTTTTTTTTTAAATTTAATGCTGGCATAAGTTACCTGAGCTGACCTGTTTTGACTGTGCGTAAGTCTGTCGATCATGACATCTACACTTTGGAAAGATGCATTCCCCCAAATTATTGTTTCCAACTGCAGCACTGGTTATTCGTATTGAAAAGTTATGCAAAACTAACACATTCTTTTTTACTCTTTCAGATAGTTAATAAATGCATTTTTAAACTCTTTTTTTTAGCTCATCTTCTGAAGAAATAGAACTATGCTGTTTACGCTATAATGATTATGGTACTTTGATTGTCTGTCCAGATTTTTGCAAGAGTAAAGCATTTTCATTTCTTAATAGCAGATCAGGTTTGTAAAACCTACAGTGCTACTATTACAAAAAAAAAAAAAAAAAAAAGGAACATACAGCTTTAGAATGTTTTGTATTTTCAAAAATCTGTTAGAAAAACAGTATATAAAATGTTGTTTGTTGGCATTTTGTATAAATGAATCAAATACACTCCTTTTCTTTGGTAGGAAAAGGTCTTTGTTAGTATGTATGATATCTAGTCAATGTCCGTTGTTGAGCATAAATAAATCAGGTGGAAAAGGCAATGGCATTTGTGTGTTTTGTTTAGAGTGTTTAAGAAGTTTCGTTGAAAATTGCGTGATTTTGGGTTCACAGTTAAAAGTGAAAAAGTCAGTGTAATATTGAACTGATGCAAGTCAGTGTTTTTGATGAACTATAGGTAACAAATAAATATCCATGAAATAAAAACCAATAGGTAACAAGTCTAAATGCATGCACATGTTTTGGGATAGCAAGGAGCACCTTTTTCAATTCAAATAAATTATTGAACTTCTGAGGTTAAGCAACAATTATGAAAAAAAAGTGCAGAATAATAGAATTAGCACAAAATATGCAAAATGTTATGACTTTAATGATTTGCCGTTGTAGAAGAATTACAGATAAAATTTCAAAAATCAAAAGCACAGGAAAATCCTTTTTTTACTCCAAAGTTGGGTCTTTAGATAAGGATGAAAAAGCATTTAAATTACCAAAGGTAAACATGAAGAAAGAAACATTTTCAAAATAAAATGCTAGATTTAATAAAAGTAAAAATGAAAGAAGCACCTCCCTTACTATTATTATTCATCAAAGATAAATTGGGACATGCAAGTTCATTTTTGGCAAAAATCCCTAAAATGAGACGTTAAAATACATGAATCAAAAATTAATTATGATGAATAGAAAAATTTTGAGCAGGTATATAAATAGATACATTGATAAATGAAAAAGGGACAAATTAACGAATAAACTGACATATTATGTTCTAAAGTATTGAGTTTACCTGGACAATGGCTGTTTTTTGCACATGATTTTTTTGTAAAATTGAAAATGAAAATAAAATTTAAAAATCAAAAAATTTTCTCAACTTTTTCCTGTATGTAAAAAAAAAAACATTTAAACACTTAAAATCAAACAAAATCTGAAAACATTTAAATTATAGAAACAAATGAATTTAAATAATTAAAATTTGATAAGAAATACACTGCAATTTAAGTTGATTCCAATGCAACCTTATGTTCTTGATTTTATTTGAAGTGTTTCAGAATTAAACTCTTTCTAATGAGGAAGGCATGTATATTTTCTAAACTGAATTACTAATTTGAATCTGGTAGATTACAACAATATATAAATTTATTTAAAAAAAAAAAAATTCAAGTCTTTGTGAAGATGTGTAATTTATCTTACATGATATCCAGTTTGGTTCAGACAGTATCGGAAACGAAGGATATGGGGAAAGAAAAGGAAAAATAAAATCTTCGGGAAAAAAAGAACATATTTTGTTAATTTTTGACGAATAAATGGGTTCTGAAAACTTACTCATTCTGTCTTGAAAATTTGTTGCTGCAGATTTGTATGTTATTAAACTTTAAATTTTATATGTACAAGAAAATTGAAAATGATGTTTGTAATTGGAACATATCTATCTACAAATATATGAAAGGTAACCAATATTTTTAATTGCAGAAGCATTTGAATATGAATTCGAAAACGTTTCACATGTTCTAAAAGAGTAAGTTCACGTTTTTTGAAAGAGATAAAATAAAATCTGAAAAGTATATACCTGTACAACCTTTGATAAATAAATTATGTTTTTCCTGTTTACAGATCTGAAAACTTGCAAGAAAAAGGTTTCTTTCGAAAGGTCATAAATTTGATAATTTATTATATAACATTTAATACCTTCCTTTTTTCTAAAATTCATAAACTATCTCTATGAACTAATGATGTGGTATTAATATATTTAATAGGTTGAGCTTCAAAAACAAAAAGTGATTACTGATGCTGTTGGAGAAATATTTTTCCTAGTAAGTTTTAAAAAATATTATTGCATGCTTTCTTTAATTCGCTATTATTTTAAGCTCTGAAATTTGTGAAACATATTTTATACTGCTCTAAGATAGTAAAAAAACTTTAATCTTTATAGCCTCCTGAAGACAACATCTTATTTACTATAAATTGTGAAATAGGTAAGTATTGTTTTTTGTATTAGCTAAGTACCATAGTACAAAAATACTTTCTGCACCAGAATGCTTCTTAGAAAGTATTTTAAACTTCTAATGATTAAGAAAAAAGTGAAGAGTAAAATATTTTTCAGGATTCAAAACTGTTATGGATGTGTAGGATCTTAATGAGGAGCTGACTGGGTCCCTCAAGAGGGCGCCAATGTTGGCCTCCAAAAGACACAAAAAAAAGGGGGGGGGAGTGCAAAATGCAAAAAAAAAAAGAAAAAGAAAACCATGGTATACAGGTTTACAGTTTATAGAAAAGAGAGAAGAAAAAAATTGTTTGTACAAAAAAAAAAAAAAAAAAAAAAAAAAAACCTACGGAATTTTCCACCAAAAAATAAAATAAATTAAAAAAAAAAAAAAATGTTTAAAAACATTTAAAAAGGTGTTCAAGCTGAATGGTTCAATGAAGCTGAATTTTGTTCTGTTTTTGATGATTTGATTCATTAAAGCGGTTGATTCAATTAACCATTGATTCAATTAACGGGCTTCCACTGTATTAACAGAAAAATCCTGAAACACGTCAACTTTAATTTTAGTTTTTCAAATTTACAATCATAACTTTAATTTTTGTAATTAAAATTTAAAATAAAAGATTACATTGTGCCCTCTAATTCCCAATTATCCACTAGTTAGGGGGAGATTTCACCCCATTAAATGTGCTTGTTTCACACTTGAACAGGGTTACTTGTTAATTTGAAATTTAATTTTTGCGCCGAAATAAAAGGGTACGGGAACCTCTTGACCTATAAGAAGAATCAAGCATTATAGGAACTCTAAAATATTGTTTTTCTTCAGAGACACATGTACTGAATAACTAGCTATATACTTGATTGATTTGTTTTATATTAGCTGCATATTTTACTTTACTTACAATACATTCTTTTACTTAGTGTCTGCAAGCTACTTCTTGCTTCAAAATATTTTTGTGCATTATCAAATAATTCTTCCTGAAGGTATGTTTAAAGATAGAAGCATTTTTAAATGTATTTAAGTGGAAGCATTTATAAAAACAAGTTTTTATTTACTAATTATTTCCTCCAAAATATAGGTTGCTGTTCAGAAAGTCCTTTGGAGGGGACCACTGAAACATGTAGAAGCAAACAAATTGAGCAAGTAATTTATTTTAGAGCAGTATAATAAGTATCTTTAAGGAATTTACAGAGTTATTTTTGAATTTGTCTTTAAGCTTTAAAATTTTTATATGCAGTAGACTCTCGATTATCAAAACATTAACTGGAATTTCATTTACCCAACAATGGTTTCCTTGAATTTCAATTATTTATTAATTAATTTTGATTGAACAGTATACAACAAGTCGGACCTCGGTTTTTACAAACTTCTATTTAACGAATTTTATGATTTAGCGATTTTTTAATTTTTCCCTACTAAAATGAAGGCAAAAACCCCTATTTAACAAATAATAAGCTCCGATCTAATGAATTATTTGAACATTCGAATTTTTTTTTTACCGTATTACCCCACATGCCGGAAAAAAAGCGAGGTTGACCAGCATGCCGGGAAATTTGGATTTTCCGGCACACCAGATAATTCAAGGTTTATTTTGCAACAAAACAAAAGTAAATTTCCATATTCAGTTTCAATCAGAAAGCAAACATATGTAAGGAAAAAAAATAAATCCCGAAAGTAACCTTCATTCCAAAAAGAAAAAAAAGTGTATTGCATGTAATATGTGCTTATTATTTATGGTAGGTCATTATTAATAGATTTAATTATATGCCAATAAAGTACTCAATTCAGAAGCAATCATCCTTACTGCAATTTGTTCATAACTTTTGTAAATAAATTGTTTTAGGTTTCTTTTAGAGAGGTTTATTTTATTTATTGAATAGTTATATTAAATTCTTTAGCACTGGGTTAGGGGTGGTAACTTACTGCTTAAATGTTTGCTTAGTTAGTTTTAATTTAATTTTTATAAAATTATTTGTTATTACAATATTTTTCTTGTTAAAATAACAAATGACATTGTTAGTAAATATTTTTACAAAATTAAACTGTTTACTACTAATAAGATATGTTTTGAACTTATATTTATTTTTAATCTGAAAATATTCTTTATAGTATTACTTTTTTTTCCTAACTTCGATTTTTCCGGCACGCCAAAAAGGGCCAGGCAAGTGTTATTGAAAATCTGGTGACCCCTGAATTTTGCAACAGGATGGATAATGCAGGGTAATACGGTAATTTGAGTTAGGAAATACTGGATTGTTTTCCAAATGACATATCCATATTGCCTAAAGCAGAAAAAGCACTGTATTGGAGTCTGCAATTTTTGAAGGGTGAGGGGCAACCAATGAATAGCGATTCTGATGCAGAAAGTGATAATGAAACTCCCGTTAAAACTTACTTTTTCAAGTGCCTTAGTGGAAACTAAAAACATATCTCATGCTTCATGCAGCAGGCTGTAAATGACACAGTATTTTCTTCTCTCCATAAAGTCGAAAGAGAACTATTTCGAGTCAAGTATCAAGGAAACTGTCAAACATCTATTACTCAGAACTTTAAAATTTCAAATCAAATTGTGTGTAATAATTCGTCTAATGCTGGACAAAAAGTGTAAACTTTCTTCTTTTGGATATTTGTGCGCAGTTGCTTATTAGGGTTTTTAGATAAAGTAAGTGCAAATATTTTTCACGCCCCGATATTACGAATAACCCCAATTTAATGTATAAAAGTTTCGGTCTGGATGAATTCGCTAAATCGGGGTCCGACTGTAATTTCAAGGCTGATCTTGGCTGTATGCACCAAATCAGGGCCGTATCCAGAAGGGAGGGGAGGGAGGGACCGCCCCTCACCCAAAATGTTTCGTACCATAAAACAGAAGAAGTTTTATTCCCTTTCTAATGTCTGAAAAGGAAAATAACAAAGTGTTTTATTCTAAATTTTGTAACTGTTAAAGGAGTGGAGATTTGAAGAAAAAAGCAATTCTAGTTCTCATTAGCTGCAAAGTATACATGGAATTTATACCCTTATTAGGACTTCCTGCTCTCTTTCCCAATTCAATTCAGGGCCGTCCAGGGCCAAGGCAAGCACCTTGTCAGTTTGGCAGACTTGCCCCCCCCCCCCCCCCCAAATCTCTTATCAATCTTACACTGCACCGATTTCAAGCCGGGAACTCCCCAAGGGCCAGGCCCATAGTTTCCAATTAGGCTAGTGTGTGGTTACCAAGATGTGCCGAACTTAGCTCCTTGATACATCCTGCGTAAAAAATGCTGATATGAGTAAATGACAGTGTACTTTTATTTTCTCCTCCTTTGTTTTTCCTCTCTGTTGGATTCATGTCAACGATTTGTCGAGAAAGCAATTTTTATTTAGATTGATCTTAATTTGCAAAAGAATGCATAACTTTTAAAAGGTTTTGTTTGTTTATTTTTCTTTTTTCTTTGCTTATTTTTGTAGTCTCAATTACCCCATATAAAGCCTCAAAAGATTTTTATATCTATTTTTCAAAAAATTTCCCGCGGGAGAAGCCCCCCGGACCCCCTGAAATTATGAATGTTTTACATTTCATTTGAAGGGCCACTCTTCTGTTATCTTTACCACTTACCACAAGGTGAATAAAAAAATAATAAGAAATTAAAAGAAAAATAACAACAGTGGAAGCATTAAAAATGGATGTATAAAAAACCTTCTATGTGAAATATTTTTATATGTGTATGTGTGTTAGGGCAATGTGCGAATCCAGGCCCCTCTCGAAAAAAATTTCTGTATTCGACCTTGCACTAAATTATCAGCATTTTTCTATCAAGTCTTCTTATTTTCAAACCCACAAGTAAATTTTTGAAACATTAAATAGTTTTAGTTTTTAAAATACTTTTACATTCTAACGCGATTAAATCCAAAATTAAAGCAGTTTCTATTTAGTCATTATTTTTTACTATGCATGCCATGACCTGGTCAAATTCACTTCGTCAACTGGGACAGCAATAAAGTAACCTAATCATTTGTAGTCACCAACTGTTTGGCCATCGAATGACACTGCAGGGGGACCACTAAAATTTAAACACTTTTTTAAATTTAAAATCCATTTTATTTGGTCCGTTAAAAACCACATACACAGTGTATCTCAAAAGTTATGAAATTATTTTTTTTTGCATGCACTCTGGTTGGCTGGGTTTAGTGGTGTGTTCCCTCAGCTTCACATTACATCTATAATTTGTGTGCTATTTAAAATGTTTTGTAATGAGTTTCTCAACTCAAATTGAGTACTCTCTTTCTTTTCAGGCTAACGTTGCTTATTTTGGATACAGCTTTTCAGTGGATGTTGTAACTAAAGCGCCTTTTTTAAGTATGCTTTTCAAAAAAAAAAATTTTTTTTGTAAATTTGTATATTTGTGTATTGTGTTTGCAATTTAATTTCATTCTTGTTATAATCTTGGATTGCATTTTTATGTTACAATCTTACCCTTTGAAATAACACCTGCTAATATAACCTGCTATTCTAAAAAACTAATCAGAATATCTTGCTTGACGTTCAGTTTGAAAACACTTGAACTCTCATGCGCTTCAATCATATGATTTATAAAGTAAAATCAGTCCACTAGAATTAGTAAAAAAAATTTTGTTAAAAAGTCATCATTTTATGTAGTGTCTCTTCACAGAGCTACACAGTTGAACTCACTTTTAAACAAAGGCATTAACAGGGGGGTGGGGGGGGCAGTCTAAAGGGGCCCCAAGAGGTATGAAATAAATTTAGGGATGTAGGAGTAAACAATATGAAAGGGGGCCTAGAAAAGTCATTTGTGATATGCCTCAGTGCATGTCCCTGCTAAGAAGTGTGAAAGGATTGCAATATTTGCTCGTTTTATAACCAAGCTCTTGTAAAAATCCTGTTTATGCAAATAATCACAAAAATTAAAACATACATTCTTTTCTTTACTTTAATTCTGTACAGTACTAAACAAGGAGGCCCATATGGGGGGGAAGAGGGGGCTCAAGCACCCCCCTTTGAAATTAGAATTTCCTTGCTTTTAGTACTTTTTTTCTTTGCAAAATGCAAAAACATTTCTTCTCCAGCCATTAATGAATAAGTTATTAAAAATGTCAAATTTCAATAACTCTAATCTGTACTGAAATCGGTTTCTATGGGGAAAATATCCTGCTAAACCATGGGGAAAATATCTGAGCCCCCCCCCCCCCTTCTTAAAATTTTGCATAGGGCGCCCTTGCTAAAGAAGTTGGTTAATTTTCTTTGAACTGTCTTATAGTCTCTTTCTTGTGTTATTGTTTCCAAAGTAAACTCAGTGCCTGAAAAAACAGGGTCATTTGCACTCCTTGCTTCAAAGCTTCAAAAAAATGTTGAAGTTTCTCTGCACGTCAAAAGCCACTGAGTATGTTGAGGATTGTTCAGTTCCATTCTTCAAATTTGTCGTTATTGTAGTCTCATTATTCGTTTTTATCTCTATTAGCTTGAATTTAAGCTACAATATTCTCTGAAAGTATATCTTGGAAGTCATAACTTTGGCATCAACAAATGTAATATTTTCAAATGCTTCTCTAATTTATAAATTAAAAAAAAGAAAAAAATAAATAACTATCATTACTTGTTCCCAGGATTTATGACTCAACACTAACTTTCACTTAACTTCAGAATGTTAAAGGAATTTTTCCCAAGGAGGAAAAGTGGAGCTTTAAGTCAATAGAAATTTTGTCAATCACAAAAATAGTGCTCACTTTTAGCAGGGTTTGCTCCTTAAAAGTCATGTATGCTCGCCAAAACTTAAAGTAGTAAGCCAAATCTTTCTGATTTCTTTGCTAAGTTCTGGTGAAAACTAAAAAATATTTTTCCATTACTATGTATTTTATCCTATTTTTAATTCTTAATTCTTGAAAAAATGTTTACCTATTTTCTTTTGGGTATTTATAGCATGTAAAACTAAAGATTTTCTTTAGGGGGAGAGAAAAATTCATTATTGAAAGTAATGTTTGGTGTAGCTTGGCAGAACAGGATATTTTTACTTCATGTATCGAAATGAAGCACGAAATTGCATTTGCACAAAAGGCAGATTTTTCACCCACTGTATATATTTTTTATCCGTTACATACAAATGCTCAAAAGGAAAAAAAAAAAAACATAACTAGATCTAAATCTTACTTTTAGTTGAGTGGTATTAAAGTTGTATCGTTACCTGTTCCATAACGAAAAAGGATAAGAATTGCTATGAGCTTCTGTACACATGAAAGAATAGAAAATTTCGGGTTAAACAAAAACAGTGTTAAAAAACTCTTATCTACCCTTTGTAGGCCTGCAGTAAGTGTAAAAAATTTCCACTCCTGTTAAGGATGCAAAAAGGTTGCACACTTAAACACACATATAATGTAAATAGAACAAGCAGAAATACTCAAAAATTGAAAAGTGATGATATAAAATTAGCGGAGAAAAACTAGAGATTAAGAGACAAATACAAAAAATGAGGCAAAAAGTGGTCAGTTCCAGGAACATGTTTTGATTTCTGTCTCAATAAATTTATTGTTAAGATTCCTCTTCCAACATCTGTTCACTATCCTGCTGTGGGCAGGTAAACAGCAGTATCTGCAGAAATGAGTTTTTGAGATATTTGAAAGGATGTGCATTGGATTCAATACTAACATTAGGGAAATGTTGAAATTAGACTTTTTTTTGCGCCTTTTTTCAGCGGAAACCAAATAAGCAAGCTTGTACAATAAAGCCCATGTACAAAAGATGACGAAAATGCAAAAAAATAAAACTTTGCAGTTACTGTCCTTTACCTGCCCACGGCAGTATAATATAGAATTAAGAAATTTCATCTCAGAAAATACACACACAGCAAAAATATGGAAAACAAAATTGACAAACAAATAGGGAAATAAATTTCTCTAAAAAAAAGAGGATACTGTCAAAAGAGTGGAAATCCATGGATCCGAGGAAGAATCTCATGCCTGGCCATTATTAATAGATCGGCCCTTGAGGCAAATAACTTCTTTATAACAAAGGGTGGCGACAGGAACTGTGAAAAAAAGTTCCCTGACTTTTCCCTGATTAAGTTCAGGGGCGTAGCTAAGGGGGGGGGGGTTTGGGGACAACCCCCCCCCCCCCCCGAAACGTTAGTATCAAAAAAAAAGAGAAAAAGAGGGAAGAGAAAGAAAAAAAAGAAGAAAAAGAAAAAAAAATCAAAACGACTAAGTAACGAAGGTCAAAAATTCACTTCGCTCCCCCCCCCCCCCGCCCCCAATGTCAGTGAAAATCTGCTCCATGTGTGACCCTCAAGCATAAAGACGCCTCCCTCTGCTGCGACAGTTTTTTGATAATTGAGTGAAATTCGACACTTCGCTTTAGAAATGAGATCGATTTGTTAAATCCACTCTCTGTCCACTCCTATTAAATCCATCCAGCCTTTCTTTGTCATAGATTCTGCAAATTGTTAAATATGTTTAATTTTATGAGCCGCGTAGTGGGAATATTGCATACAGTCGAATCTGTATATTTCGAATTTCACATTAAAGAAAAAAAATCGAGATAAAGAGGTTTTGAAATATGGGGGCTTTAAGAAACTTTTTATAGAAATTTGAAATATGATGGTGAAAATTTGAAATCGATACTAAAGACAATATGGGCTCTTGATTAAAATTCCTCTTTATTAGTTTTGTTAGGTATTTATTCTATTATTACAATATTAAGTGCTTTATTGCGAGTTCAAGGAATCATTTTGACAGTAAAAGAAACTTTAAGCACATCTTTTTCAAGAAAAAGTCTTTTATTGCTTTTAGATCCCTGATTTTTTTTTTTTTTTGGATTTATCCTCTTGAGGTTAGCAATTGCAGAAAATCTAACTTGGCCAGTATTCTACGATCTTTCTTTTTTCATCACTTGAAAAAAACTTATACTTTCTTTTCACTCCTATCATTTCGGTTTTCTAAGGAATCACAATTTTAAGAAAGGGAGCAACCAAAGAACAGTAGTATTAATCCAGATAACAGAGCAAAATGGCTTTTAACTTGAATGACTTTTAACCATGAACTTGAAATGTTCATCTTAACATGTCAAACCTGTGAATCCCCTTTACTCTTAGTACCCAAGAAAGTGCGCGAAACGACTGTCCTTTGGTTAATCTACCTGGAAAGCCTATTCGTGGAACACATTTCTCCCTTTTTTCCACTGCCTCCTCAGGTCTTGAAGGCAATTCCTCTGTTTCTGAGTTGAAGAAAATGTTTTTGTTTGCTGCTGGCCTTTGTTGCTAGAAAATTTCACTTTAAATTAAATGGAGGAAAAAGAAAAAAAAGTTAAATTTTCCACAACATTAAAAAAATAAAAAATTCTTTGCTTTTGTTTTGTTTGACACAAGTATCGGAATTGGGGCACCCCATTCCAAAGTATGTAAGATTCACCTCCCTCTTATTTTTTTTAATACTAAAAAAATTTACATACATACACTCACACACACAAACACACGCACACACACACACACACACACACACACACACACATATATATATATATATATAAAAGAAGACCCCCCCCCCCCCCCCGAAAGTCGGGTCTAGTTATGCCTCTGATTAAGTTCACCGAATTTCCCTGATTTATGTTACCAATGATAATGGTTTTCTTTCTTAGCTCTACTTGAAATCCATTGTATGTTTGTATAAAATGCAGTATTTTAAACGTTTTAAGTTGTGTAAAGTTTTTGAACTAAAGACATATTTTAAGATGCTATACTTTTTTAATAAAATGGTTAAAAAAATCATACGAAGTCAATTTTTTTGTTGGAAAAAAAAACCTACAAAACAGTATGTTAAATTTTTCTACAATGGAAAGACTATAGAAAATTAAAAAAAAAAAATACTTTACTTCCAGAAACTACTTAGCATAAGAATTTTGAGAAACTATTAAAGTTACTCTCAAAAACATATGTGTATTTATGATAGAATTAAAAAGTAACTGAAATTATTTTGAACTAAGTTTTCAAACAGTATAATAATTGTTGCAAGAATAACAAGTAATAGTGAAAGAATGGAAGTAATGTAGTTATTCTTATATAACTAATTGACATATTTATGCAAAACAGATGAAACCTTTTGACATTCATTAATAGGGAGCTTTTTTCTAATCAAGAACATAGGTTTTAATGAATGAATACAGCATTTTAACAATAAAGAAATAAAGATATTTACTTAAGTACACAAGTTAACCCTAATTCAAATGATTTCAGTATGTAACGAAAAAATAATCTTAGATTACTTTTGTAAAAAACAAACAACTTTGAAATGCAAGAAAAAAAAAGCAATTAGTTAATTTTAAAATATATAAAAGAAGAATACAACTTGGTTTATAAAATTAAAGAGTCACTTAAGTCTGAAGAAGAGAAAGCCTTTATAATCTGCAGTGACAACAAATAGTATAACGGCAAAAAACAAAGCTTTTTTTTATTGAAAGTTCAATTTTAGCAATTTAATTAAAAACACGAAGAAGTAGTATTAATTCAAAAATCAAAGATTTCTTCTTGAAATCGTGATTACAGTACACTAATTACTTCGAGACAATGGAATAAAGGCAAAGGAGCTAAGGCATTAATGAAGGCTTCCTCTTTGCCTATATGGCTGTTTATTTTACATAGCATTAAAAGCGTAAAAGGAAATTTCAAGCTAGGTAAAATAAGCAACCTAACAAACACAGAAGCAATCTTAGGAAGTTCATCCTGTGGTTGATAAGTAAGATTCAATACTTTGACATGGAGGAAAAAAGATGCACAAATATGCGGCAGTGTATAATCGTACCTCATTAATTTTACTTTTTTTTGAACAGATAATTGGCGGAAAATGCGTAGGGAATTATAGTACTTAATTTTGTAAAGCAAAAAAAAAAATTTTTTTCTTCATAAAATCAATTTTCCCTGATTTTTTGTTATTTTTTCAAAATTCCTTGATATTTCCCTGATTAATAAAGTTCCCTGACTTTTCCCTGATCTGTCGCCACCCTGTAACATGAACATTTATGGTTTAGAAAAGTTTGCTCTTAAAGCTTCCAAGTGATTTGTGATTTCTTAAAATATACACCATTCACAAGAGGCATGCCTTGTTCTTTATCTCTTATGTGAACTTTGGCAAATCCACTGTGCATCATGAAACAATTTTTAATTTAAATATTTTTCTAAATTTATTTGTTTTGCCTTTGTATTACAAGATTTTAAACTCATGTAACTTGGAATATGCTGGGCATTTAAGTTAAAAACAAATATATGAATTTCACATTAAAAATTGTTGCTTTCAAATTCAGTTTTTATATTTTTAGACAGGTTGTCCAGTTTAAAAGTACTAGTCGAAGCAACTTCTGTTGATTATTGGGGCAACTTTCGTAATGAAGGATATGGCTATGGCGATATAGTATTAGAACCAGGTATATATATAAATTTATTTATTTCTTTACATTTTGAAATGTGTTTAACAAATTATATTTTTACATTATTAAAATTACAATTTTCTTATTATTTATTGTACCTCAAAGGACAACTCAAAATGGAGATTCTAACGTGGAAACTTGAACCTACAACTCTTAAGAGCAAGTTACATAATTTTTTTATTGGTGGAGTGCCGAGCTTAGAAGACATATCCTATGTAATTAGTCCAAGAGAGACAAAAGTAAGATTTTAATTTTCATATTGTTGAAGTAATCGCACAAGATAAACTGTTATTATTAAAGTTCAGTTTTGTGTTTGTGGCAACTTCTCTTTTGGTATGAAATCTTAAGAACATTAATAGTTAGTCAGTTCATGGCAGCACTTAATTCTTATAAGCCCTGACAATTGCTGAAACTCATGACAACAAAGACTACAGTCAATCCCTGTTTTCCCATTAAAGTTGCCATTGATTGGTGGATACACAGGATTGGGTACAGCGCCTCTTGCAGTCAAAAGGGACGAAGTCAAATTAAAAATTTTGAAATGTTATCATTGGTGGGTGGATACGCAAGATAGGGTTTCGCGCCTCTTGTGGTCAAAATGGACGACATATGAAGCTTCGCGTTTTTCGAGAATTTCAAGAGCATATCATAGTTGCATCGGTTTAACACAGAAAAACCATAAATTGTCCAGGCCTGTAAAGCGTGAGCACCATCAAGTGGGGCCATGGCCAGTTGTAAGTTGCAATAGTTGTTAGTTGCTTGTAGGGATTGCAATACCGAACCAAAAATTCAGTACAGGTATTCAGTATTTTTAAAACGTGATACCGGAATACTGGTATTTGGAATTTCTCAAAAAAATGCTTGAAAACAGTTTTGTTGCCATATTTCATAATTTTGTATATATAAAATATTATTTGTGAAAACTTATTGTAAATGAATATAAACTGAAGGAACAAATATGTTATAATAAAAAATCAATAATAGTAAAAAACATAATACAGTGGCTCCCAAAAGTGTTCGTACACCTTGAAGTTTTGTAATAAAACCAAAATATCGCAAAACTGAATTCGAATATGAAGTCCAATTTTTTTTCACACCATTCCTATGCCATTCTGAATAAAACCCAGCAGTGTTTTTCAAAATATTGCCAGAATTTATTTTTGAAATTTGTCAAAAAACGAAGATAAAGAGAAAAAATACGCCACGAAAGTCATCGTACACTGAAATATTTTCGAATAAATTCATAATTAAAATTATCATATGTGGGTTTTTTATTATTTTTGCATCGTAATGACACTATAAAGTCATTTGCCGTTAATTTTTTGTCTATTTATTCCCTAATATTCTGCTTATTATTTTAAAATTGCTGGTATGTGTAAAAAACAACAAACACGATTCGAAATTTGATTTTTTTCCCTCACAGTAGCCATAAATTGGTTTCAAATGTCTCTAAATTATGTAATTTATACCATTCTATAGTGAAGTGCTTGATAAAATGCTTTAAAGACAAGAATCGGATCGAAAACACGGTAAGAAAAGGTCAACTGGCAAAGTTAACAATGCGTGATCAGAGGTTTGCAGTTAAAAAAATTATAAAAAATACACATTTGAGTGCTGAAAAAGTGTTTGCAGAATTGAATGAAACATTTTAAGTTTAATTTTCACCTAAAATTGTTTGCCAAGTTCTCTGATTAGCTGGATTAAATGGGACCTCTTCCCGCAGAAATTTTCTTGTTCGTGCGAAAAACAGTAAGCTAACGCTTTCCGTCGTAATATCAATGATAAATAAGCTCAAAACGTTTTGGAACAACGTCTTACTTATAGTTGAGAATAAATTCAGCATTTTGGGTTAAATTGTTGCATAATTGTAAATAGAAGAAAAAATGAAGAATTTAATCTTAAGAACTTGGTTGGATCAATTAATCAGGACGGTGAAGGTGTTCTAGTGTGAGGGTGCATTACAGCATCAGGACTTGGAAATTTGGAATTTTTTGATGAAATAATGAATTATGCTGTTCACTTAAATATTTTAAAAAACAATTTATAACTATTAGTCCAAAATTTGGTAATCGGAAACAACTTTGTTTTTTATCAAGATAACGATAAGAAGCACACGTTTGCGTTTGGTGCCTCAAAAATTGTGCTTAAGCTTAGAAATATCTTCTCAATCGCCAGATTCAAACTTAATGGAACATATTTGGAGATATCTGGTAGTTAGATTACGAAAATACACCATTGAAACGAAAAGCGAACTAGAAACAGTAAGACTCGAAATGAGGCTGAACACCTACTCAGAAATTGAACAAAAAAAGAAAGAAAAAACAATGAAATCTATTCCCAGACGTTTAAAAACTGTTGTTGATACTGCATGACATTCCACTAAATAATAACTTTGTAAAATGTTAGATTATTTACTAATTTTTTGACATTTTTTCAAAGTGTACGAAGACTTTTGTGAGATAAAATTTCTGGCAATTTTTGGTTTTTGATTTTTAAAAAAATATGTTTTAATGTTTTATTAAAAATTTTCATGCAGTTTTGTTAAAAATAAATCATAGCTCTTATAATAAAATACCTATTCCGAAATATTAATTCTAACCAATGGATAATGGCCAATTTCATTGAGAGTCGTAGGTGTACGAACACTTTTGGGAGCCACTGTATGTCTATTAAATTGTTTCTACTTCTGGAACCCATTTTAGGCTGAACTTTCCTGCAGTTCAAAATACTCTTTCTTAATTCACGCAGGTCACATGGCAGGTACTGTGAACAATGTGCGATACACCTCTTCTAATTGTCTAGAAGTCCATCTTAAAATAATTCGATCTCTTGCCTGTTATTTTTGGATAAATCCTTTCATGTGTGTGAGTTTCTTTTGTATTGTGTGTATATATATATTTTAAATTTATAGCTAGTTGTAATTTCTTTGAGAGAAAATACTTTTCCAATATTAACATAATTTTCTCTTGAGCAGGAGAGGTTTGAAATTTACGATAAACTTGACTGAATTTGATCTTGTTAGTTTCTCTTATTTGTTTTTGCTTTCTTTTCAAAATTCTTTACAATTATAGTTATGTAAATCTGAAAATATGTTTCAATTGAATATGCTTTACCTCTATACAAGTTTTTGATGGCACTATATAATTTATTTCTATCTTGCCAAGTAAAAAGCCTAATAGCAAGACAGTACAACAAATAATCATTTGTTCTGCTAACAAGAAAAGTGTTTGTCAAAATTTAGTACAGTTGAGACAAATAATTAAAATAGAAATCATAAAGTATAACTGTAATTGATGGTTAGAATAAATTGTTCATAGGAAAAATGCATTCAAAATTACACAAAAATTAACTTTCTCTAAAGGGAAAGTGAGTGATTAGGGAAATGAAAAAAATAAAAACATGCTGCACAAAAGCGCACGAAAATGTGATTCATTTCACCATCTAGTAATGACAATATCATTTTTCAATCTTTCCGCTACTTTTGTTTAATGATATTCTATTAGTTTGCTTTAGAAGCCAAGTTTTTACATCAAAAGATTAATTTTGGTTCTGTATCATGGAAAAAGAATGACATTTAAAATATAAGTAGATATTTAATAAGTTAAATTGAAAATCCTTTAATTGAAACTATTTATTATTTTCAACTAATACCGAAAATACCGGTATTTTACCTCAACAAATACCGGTATTACGTAATTGCAAGAAATACCGGTATTCGTTATATCAGTATTGCAATCACTAGTTGCTTGTTTTCTTGTATATGTGCCGACATATAGTAAATGTTTATCTTGAATTCTTAATCAACATCTGGAAGATTTTAGGAGCTGCTTTTTAGCTCACATTAACACATTACAACATTATATAACATTAGCCAAATGTTTTAACTAGATAAATTTCATCTTTCGTAGGAATTCACCTTACAATGCATCAGATACAAATTGTGTTTAGTCTGAAAGGTTTCATTTTTTGTTCATTTGATGTTTGAGATCAAAGGTTGCCAACAGGTTGATTTAAAAAGGGAGCTAAAGAGGACCTGACCTTCCTCAAAATAAATTCAGAGTCGTTCAGTGTGAATAAGGTTCAATTTTTTTAAACTTAAAAATTTCCCATAATATTTAGCTTTGAACTCTTACCAAAAAACATTCTATATATGCTCCCCTGAGGTTGATCACAATCAACCAGTCGATTGTGGAATGATTTCGAAACAACTTGCGTAAATGGTTGGATGGTTTTCTTATTATACAGTTGCTTTTAACAATTACAATGAAAATTTTCATACTAACATTTAAAAATAAATTTACTGTTTTATGTCTGGATTATTTGAATAGAGTAGACTCTTATTTTATGTGGTTTTTACTACACATGGTTTAAGATTTGATATCTTTATTTTATAACAAAGGATATGTTTTGATTTTAGGTGACTGCGGCATTGGAAACAGATAAAATTTTTTCCCTCTTTCGAAATCTAAACCCTTGAGATTGCAGATAGCATGCAATAAACTGCATTTTGGTGAGCTAATAAGTGAGCTTGAGCCATTGGAGATATTTTTCGTTATCGGTTCCAGAGTTCTTTCCAGAAGTAATCTTATTAAATTCACAATTCAGAGCTCCCTGGTAGGAGAGCTTTCAGAAGGAACAAAAAAGAACAAAACCAACAAAGATACATACATCAATGACACATAACCAAAAGCTTACACATTCAAAATTTTGAGCCATTCCTTAACAATGTCAAATGATTGTTCTGATAGTAAAGGAAGATATCCCGTCATGAAAGCAACGTGAGCGATCATGGCCGCGTTAATGCCCTACAAAGACAAATGGTGACTGCCAAAAGACTATCATAAATACCTCTTTTTATTAAACTCTAAGTTAATTCATGTTTTCTTTATGTATGTTGTGCATATGTATCAAAATAAGTACACATTATACTTATTATATACTTATCTATTACTAAAATGAAGTATTTTTTTTTTATTTATGGAACCTAACCCAGGGTGTCTACTCAAAATTTTTTTTCCAACTTCCCTGACTTTTCCAGATTTTCCATACCACAACAAAATTTTTCCAGGTGCTTTTTAAAAGTTAATTTAGCTACTTTCGCTATTTTTTTAATGGTTGCCTGTGCAAATGTGATTTGATACACATTGCGTTTATATCACTGCTTAATGTAAATTTCAAACTATTACATCCACCCATCCCTAAAACAGACTTAGTTTTCTGGGAAATTTTGAGCACTTTTAAGAAATCGCTTTGTTGAATTGTTAAGCATCAAATACATATATTCACACAGGAAAGGGGTCATTGGTTTTCCAGCCTAAAATCTTAACAAAAAACCTTGCAATTCGAAAACCTTGCCACTGAAATAAAGAAACCCAACTTTGCTTCCAAAAGCTCACTGCACTTCAACATCAATTTTACTGTGTCAAAGGTATTTGTATTCGGTCCAACATTTGCAACCTTTGCCGTTTTAACCAAGACTTTTAAGTGTGGTAAAATATCTAAAGTCCTTTGTGCAACAGCTGAGCTCTCAACCCACTGAATAGAACAAATTTCAGTGGGAAAACTTTTCTTTTAAGATATTTTTACAGTTTGTTTGGCTCTGATTCAAGAGGAATTGCTTCAAAGCATGAAGACATAAATTAACAAACACATCCCTACAGAGATAAAGACTACACTAACACTTAAGCAATATTGAAATTGAACAATGATCTATAAACTAGTTTACCCTTACATGCAATATCACATCCTGAGACTGCAGTTTCGTTCTAATTAGAACTCTTCAGTCAGGAATAGTGAATAACCAAGCTGGAGGCAGATGTCATCTTATTGAAGCCCTGGCCCCAGTGCAACACAAGGGTCTACTGCATATTGTCAACTTGTTAAAATTCTACTGAAATAATGTATTTATATTATTTTATTCCTATATCTTCTTTCACCACCAAATGTTAATTTCAAAGCTAGATTGTGACACATTGTTAACGTATAAAGTATCTTAATGGCAAACCTGTTAGCTACTCATTTTAGGTGAACAAGTTTAATAATTGTAACTGCAGTGATGTATAAGTATGTTTGAAATCACATGTTTTTTCTAGTAGCTATTCTTGCTAAATTTATAATATTGCAGTTTATATTGCAAAAAAAAAAAAAAAACAATAAACCTCTTAAATTGATGATGACTCTCTAGTCAGCATAGAAGAATGATTATGAAGAAGTGATATATATATATATATATATATATATATATATATATATATATATATATATATATATATTAAAGAAAATTTTCAAGCAAAAAACTTTGCATTGAAATTTAAGAGTTTTTCCATGCTATTGAAACAACATGCAAATTGATTAAAAGAAAATGCTCCAAATGTGAAGAACAAGTGTTAAAAGTTAAAAAACGATAACTGGTGTTAAAGAATGAGGTTTTGATTAAATTTTTAAAATATCAGTTTTGCTTTTAAATTTTGTATAAAAGCAAGAAAAATATTGCATTATTTTTACTTTTTTTATTTAATTACTTTTCATTAATTTTAGGCAAATAAAAATATTCCTTGTTTTAGCAAAAAAAAACTTTCCTACAGAAGTAATACTCAGCTCAGCAGAGATTTGTTGAATGCAGTAAGATAACTTTAAGATATCCCTGCAATATAATTACATGTTTACAGCTGTGATTTTTAAAGTACTTTTTTTCAGGATGCACAACTATCAAAGTATGGTGTTCACACAGTATCAAGTGGAAAAGTGACTTTCACTGCTTCAATAATAAAGCAGATCAAGTAAGTTGATAAATTCCAGCTGTAAGCATAAGTTGTCATAAAACAAGTTTTGCAATGCCTTTTTTTTTTTTTTTTTTTTTTTTTGTGAACTGCTGAATGAATACAAAGTATGCCAATGAAAAAGCTGTACAGTAACTTTACTGTTTCAAGATTGTTATCATGTAACTTTTTTCAGTCATTGACTATACTTGAGGTAAAATTTATAGGAAGTTGATAACTGCTTAAAAAGAATGAATGGAATTTAATACCAATCTGTACTACAAATGTTGTGTGGGGGAGGAGCACACAAAGCTCTTTAGTTCAACGCTAGGACAACTTTAAAAAGTGCTATCTTGAAATTCATGTAGATACATCGAGTAATTCATTTTTCACCTAGTTCTTACTGACCAGGGAGCACACAGTGTAATAACAAAGCAAAGTTTAAATAGGTAGTAACTGAAAGAACATATTGAGGCATTTTTTGATCATGTGCACCTGTTATGGTGATATAAGGCACAAAATTAAAGATGGCATGAGATTTCTTCGTTTGCATGTGGTAGGATATCCATTTGCAAAGCTTGTGAAAGATGTCTTCAAGTACTCACAGAAAAACACTAAATGTGGCAAGCTTTTCTTAAGTTTTCGGCAGGCTTTAAGACCTCAAATTTCAATAACAGGCACATGAAGGCAAATATTTTATAAGTGCAGAAACATGGTTTATTCTGCATTTTTGATTTCTACTAATTTAGATTATTTTCATTATATCTTGTGGTTTACTGTTGAGAAATGTTACATTTCAGTTTGCTCAGTTTATAATTTAGTTTTCAGTGGCCAGGAATGTTTGGTATAACCAAATGTTAAGAAACAGAAAACCATGCTGGTTTTTTTAACCAAATCTTTTAATGAATTCAACACATTGTTGGAAAATGTAATCTGTGCAAAGTAACCAGCAAAGCTTTAGAGATAAATAATGCTGCTAACTTATTGATCTGTTATCTTTTTAAAACATAATGCAAGCTTTGTATGTATGTATATTTTTAATTAATGAAACTATAGGCGGCTTGTACAGAAAAGGGAGCAACTACCCTCTCACTTTTCAGAGTTAAAAATTTAATCATTAATTGGACAATGAATTTTATGGGGTAGATTGATTGATTTCATGAAAGTAAAAACTAAAAATTCCAAATAAATGGACTTTTCTCATCTTATTTCATAAGAATTGGATATTGAAATGAAAGAAGAAAGTCTATTGTGGCCATCCGTTCCGATTTTTAATGCCATATTCCATTTTTAAAATACTAAAAACCAGTAACATAGCCTAATTTTAGAAAAAAAATCAGCTTCAGGGGCCACCCCCCCCCCAACCTCCACACTTCTTTTGATGCACCAGCCACCTATGAATGCAACTTTTCTTAGTTGGTCTGCCATGTACATTTAAGTTTTTATAGAAGTAAATGGAATAGAGGAACAGTTCATTGTCTTTATTCTTTTTCAGTCTTATACATTTCAAAATAGCCCAAAAAGTATATATAAGCCAAAATTTATTATCTTACTACTTAGTTTTTACTGAGATACATGATGTTACACTGATGATGCCATCTGTAATTTATATAAATCTCAACTCTGGAGACATGATGAGAGAGATAAAAGTAACCTAAGCAATGGAAGAGCACTTGGAGTGTAGGTATAAAATGGCTCTAGGTCCTGCTTTGGCATGTATGCTTTATCCACATCATCATCAGAGTAAAATAAAAGGATGGGTTAAATTTTGAACAAAAAAAAAATCCATGTAGCTTTGGACACTTATGATATTTACTTTTTTTTAATCCCAATTTTATTAAAAAAAAAGTCCCACTGTAAATGGTGGAAGAATGACTAATAGGGTGGAACGAAAAAAACAAAGTTTTCATTTTCGAATCGTAATAGTGCGGAAAAGTTGCGATTGGTGAAGACTTACAAAACAAAACAAAGATTTTTAAAATCGGATAATATCTTCCGATCCCGCAACGAGCCTGAATATTTGAAAAAATGGAAAATTTCGTGTTTTCTTAGTGATTTTTCAAAAATTTTGTTTTATGTTTCTTTTTAAGGTTCTAATATGGAAAAGTTACGATTGATGAAACCTTCAGAAATAAAAAAAAAAATGAAATCGAATAATACCTTCAGATCCAGAACCAAGCCTAAAAAATCGAAAAAGTTGAGAATTTTAGGATTTTTTCGAATTTTTAACATTTTTGGATCAATGCACTTTTTCAGGCTACAGAACGGAGAAGTTACGTTTAGTGAAGACTTCAAAGAGAAAAAAAAAATCTTTTTGAAATAAAACAATATCTTCCGATCGCGCAACGAACCTACACGTTTGAAAAAGTGTAAACTTTAAGCCCTTTTTTCAGTTTTTTTTTCTTTTAGTTTAACGATCCTCATAAGTTCGGTATAAAATACTAATGGAAGAACGTTTGTTTATAAAACAAATGTGATATTTTAGTACTAGAGCCTGCCTGTAAATTGTTCACATGGCCCTTTAATCCTGCGATACTCATATTTGTTTATGCCGCTTAGTACAGTGTATGCATCTAATACGCCCCATTAGCGAAATAAAGAACCGCAAAAATTTCACAGACGGTGCCATTCATGTTTACAGAACAATTCACACCTGTCGATATTTACCTGACAATCTAAAACAAGTTGTTTACTAGGGTGGAACGAAAAAAAACAAAGTGTTTATTTTCGAATTGTAATAGTGCAGAAAAGTTGCGATTGGTGAAGACTTACAAAACAAAACAAAAATTTTTAAAATCGGATAATATCTTCCGATCCCGCAACAAGCCTAAAAATTTGAAAAAAAATAGAAAATTTCATGTGTTCTTAGAGTTTTTTAAAAATTTTGCTCCAACGTTTCTTTTTAATACTCTAAGACGGAAAAGTTACGATTGGTGAAGCCTTCAGAAATTTAAAAAAACATATTGAAATCAAATAATACCTTCTGATCCAGGAACAAGCATGAAAAGTAAAAAAATTGAGAATTTCATCTTTTCTTAGTGATTAAAAATAAAATTGTTCTTCTTGTTTTTTTCCCCGGTGTTACAGGGAAAAGCCTTTAAAAAAACCCTATATTACACATAAACATTAATTTATTTCTTGACTTTTAAGGTATCTTCGAAACATGTAAAACTACCATTCTTTACAACAATGAAACATTTTCAAATAATAAAAAGTTATAAAATATTTACCAAATTTACAATCCAGTATACAAGTCTTATTGTTTTAAGTGTTAGTTGTTGAAGCTAATTTATAATCAGATTTTTTGGAAAATTCGGGCATAATTGATCTGGATTTCAATGTTGCTCTTATGTAGCCATCTTTCGATTTAAATCCACACACTTTGAGTGAAGCCTCCGTCATTAGCTTCACACATCTTTCGACAGCTTGCGTATGGCAGAGGAATAGTTTTATATCCCAGTCGGTTATAGTGCCTGTTACAATAAAATTTTCAATATCTTTGTTAGGAACTTTTCGAAGAAAAGGCGGAGAAGATAGCTTTGCCGTGTTTCAATTAATAATCTCTGTGTAACCTTCTGCTTCGAAATTTAGAGATGGAATGACAAAGTTTCTAATGCTTTTGCCTTTAGAAACAGATTCTCTGGCTTTTAAGACGTTTTTAAATGCTAGTTCTCTTATGTGCCCCCTTTCATCAAACACCATTGCCATTAATAAGTTTTCGGGATGCGCAAAGAAAGAGTTTCTTTCAATGACAGGGTAAACAACTTATTTTAGATTGTCAGGTAAGTATCGACAGATTTGAATTGTTCAGTAACCATGAATGGCATCGTCTGTGAAATTTTTGCGGTTCTTTATTTCGCTAATGGGGCGTATTAGATGCATACACTGTACTAAGCGGCATAAACAAATATAAGTATCGCGGGATTAAAGGGCCATGTGGAAAATTTACAGGCAGGCTCTAGTACTGAAATATCACATTTGTTTTATAAACAAACGTTCTTCTATTAGTATTTCATACCGAACTTATGAGGATCGTTAAACTAAAAGAAAAAAAAAAGCTGAAAAAAGGGCTTAAAGTTTACATTTTTTCAAACATGTAGGTTCGTTGCGCTATCGGAAGATATTGTTTTATTTCAAAAAGATATTTTTTTTCACTTTGAAGTCTTCACTAAACGTAACTTCTCTGTTCTGTAGCCTAAAAAAGTACATTGATCCAAAAATGTTAAAAATTCGGAAAAATCCTGAAATTCTCAACTTTTTCGATTTTTTAGTCTTGGTTCTGGATCAGAAGGTATTATTCGATTTCAATTTTTTTTTTTTAATTTCTGAAGGTTTCACCAATCGTAGCTTTTCCATCTTAGAGCTTTAAAAAGAAACATAAAACAAAATTTTTGAAAAATCACTAAGAAAACACGAAATTTTCCATTTTTTCAAATATTCAGGCTCGTTGCAGGATCGGAAGATATTATCCGATTTTAAAAATCTTTGTTTTGTTTTGTAAGTCTTCACCAATCGCAACTTTTCCGCACTATTACGATTCGAAAATAAAAACTTTGTTTTTTTCGTTCCACCCTAATGACTAACCATTAATTTTTACGACTAAGTTTTATTAAAATGTGTTAAAATCAGGGCTGCCGCTAAAAATAGCTGCCAGATGCCAAAAGTAATTTCTAAATTAGTCTCCCATTTTTTAAAAAAAAAGCATTTATGTCATATAAGGCACTGGTAAATAAACATTTCTTGGCTGTGTGGTACATAAAAGGGACTACTTTTAGCAGGGGTCTATGCCTAAACGTGGAGAAAATTTGCCAATAAAGTACTCTAAACAAGTATTTCTCAATCTCTTTTGATCTGCGGGCCAGCTAGAGCTTTTGGACTGTTAAATACTCGTAAAAAAATTTTGCGAGCAACTGAGGTTTTTTCTTCCTTTTTTAAATGAATTAAAAATATAAATTAACCTTTACTTGATATTAAAGAAGTTATAAAAACTATTTAAATGTTAAGGATACAATAAGTAATTACTATACATAAGTAATAAACTTTATTGATAAATCATAGAAAATTTCAAAAACTAATCACATAAACCCCATCAAAGATGTCGTATAGGATATTATTTTTATTATGTTTTATTTTTTCAGAAAGGAATGTTTTTTATGGTGGAGAGAGAGAGCAGAGAGAGGGGGTAAAACTGTTTGGAGGGACAAAAATACCGACTTTTTGTAAATATGTAAAATACTGACAATTACTGACTAAAATTTAAAAACTTTCACGTAACAAAAAAGAGTATCATACTTAGTGAAATAGATGCTAGCTTTGTTTGTAATGTGCAGCAACATAATGTAAAGCTTATTTGGTACAAATTTCAACTGAAAGATGTGAGTTTAGTTTATATATTTAGTGAATAAAACTTTTTTGTTACTAGGAAAATAAATTAAAAGATCTTGCAACTGGTCAAAATATTATTAAATGATCAAGAGCAGTATTTCATTTATGTTTTTTTTTTTTTTTTTTTGAAAACTCACTGGAAAACACAATTTCAAGAACATTTCTGATTTTAGAAATACAAAGTGAAAAAAAAAATGTATAAATTGTACACTTAACCCTGTTAATTTTTAGTTAAAAAAATATTTTAGTGAAACCCAGAGCACATTTAGAAGATTGTTTTAATTACAAATCAGCAAATATTTTTTCATGTACAGAAAGTAAGTTCAATTTATAAATATAACAAATTTTTTCTTATCTCAAAATTTTACACAATGTAGTTTTCATGTATACCTTTTTACTTTCTTCTATATCTAATATATAGAAGAAAGTATTGGATTCGTGCAAATTTTCGAATTTCGAATTTTGACGGATTCGAACGTTTTGAGGTGTGCTGAGTCCATTTCGACCATTTTTGGAAAATGTCTGTGTGTGTGTGTGTGTATGTATGTGTGTCACGTCTGTGTGTGACCAGTTTTTTGTGGCCGCTCTACAACAAAAACTACCGCATGAAATCGAACGAAATTTAGTACACATATGTGCCCCTATGTGAACTTGTGCCCATTAGTTTTTTGCGCGAATTCCTCCAAGGGGGGTGGAGCAATGGGACGTTTTTCGAGTTACGCGTGCTTGCTATTCCTCAGGAAGTTACTGGCGGAATCAAACAAAATTTGGTCCATATGTTGGTATTAACAGGAACAGGTGCTGATTCAATTTTGGTGTCAATAACTCAAACGGGGGTTGAGCTGTAGAACGTTTTTTGTCGTCAATTGTGACTGCTGTATCTCAAGAAATAATGAACGGAATGAAAGAAAAATTTATCTGCAAGTAGCCCTTAGTGGGTATAAGAGCTGATTTTATTTTGGTGTCAACAGCTAAAAGGGGGGTAGCGCAATCACCCGTTCTTTTTTTTCCATTTTGAGTGCCCTATCTCAAGAAGTAATGCTACGTTCTGGTTGAAATTTGGAATATATGTGAATCCATATGTAAACAGGCTTTGGTTCTATTTTGACGCCGATCGCTCCAAGAGGTGTTGATTTTTTTTTTGCGAATAAAAATATTTTTATTAATGCAACAATAAGAAAGATAAATCGTAATAGATTGTCGTCTGCGTATTTCTCGTGATTTTAATTGTATGGAAATGATAGGAAATATTATCTCAATGATTTAAAATTTTTAACTGTTGCCATCTTATGTTTGTTAACAAATAAAATATTTGTAATTAATTCAAGCAAGGCTTTTAAAATAACTTTCAATTTTCACTCTTTGCTTTGCTTTTGCAATAATTCAGACATTGGGATAGTCGTCAAGTTTTTGCATGTGTAATTTTGTTTTTGTTGGGAATATTGCTTCCTCGTCAAGCATGGGGAGGGATCAGAAAAAGGAAAAATATAGAAGAAAGTTTCGTGATGGCCACAACATACTAGTTTCTCTGATATTATCTTCATCTTACCTTACACTTTGGACAAAAATGGGAAAGTTATACACACAATACATTTTAAAATATTGTGAATGTGAGCAATGGGACTGTAGTGTATAAAAATTACATAAATTTTTCTGATACTTGGGCTTTACCTTTTGTTCAATATGTAAAGCAATTTATTTTGCTATCTCCATATTACTCCGGCATTTATGTACTTAAAGAGAAAGTATCAGGGGATAAAACTGTTCAGAAATATTGACTTTAGTGACCAACATTTATTAAATGCCGATTACATACTAACAAAACTTTTTAAATACCTGACTAAATTTAGAACATAATCAGCAATATTACGCGTTGTAAAATGAATGCTTATTTTATTTGTAATATATGGCAATGCCTAATTTGTAGTGTAAGTCTAAAATGAAATTCTGACTAAAAGTTGTAAGTTTAGTTTACATAATTTCTATATGATGATGAGCAAAGACCTACAAACCCTTTTAAAAGTTAGAAGTAGGGAAAATTTTTTAGATGACAGACAAATTATTATTCAGTTTAAAGACATACTAAGTGCAACATGGCTTCTAAAAAAAACTGGTTATTAGGGCAGGGCCTGATTGCCACACAGCCCTAGGCCTGGTCCCCCTCTTCCTAAGGGCCCCAAATTTCTTAATGAATTATGCATAGCGTTTCAACTATATGAAAAATGCACACATTTTAAAAATAATGACTCCAATAAATAATTGGAGAAAAACTTTCTTAAAGAAGAATTTTTTAAATTCTTCCAGCAGCGAATTTACCGTGTCACTGTTGAGAGAGGCCCCGAAGAAGATTCATAAATCCACATGATAAATGATTTACATAGTTCTGTGATAGACCAAGAGACCCCAAACCTGTAAATTAGGGCCTCACTTTTAGTTAGTCGGGCCCTGTGTAAAAGTATCATTTTAGTTTTTCTCACATTACTTTTTCTTTTAAAATCATTATAAAATTGCTTTAAAAAATTCCGAAATCAGGAACTAGAGAGAGAAGGTAAAGTATATATAAATGGTACATTTAGCATTGTTCATTTTTTGATATAAAAAAGAAGTATATATTTGTTAGCATGAAAATAATTGTACATGCTTCAAAAAGCTTTAACTTTACATACTAACAATTTCCCAACCAAAAAAAAAAAAAAAGTTAAAAAAAATAAAATTGGAAAAATAAGAACTATAATAAGCCAACTTAAAGTAGTAGAAGCCAAAATAACTTCCAACTATCAAAATAATTGACATATTTACAGGATACAAAAGGACAAACTTCAAACCCAACAAACAATTTTTGGTGAAGTTTGTTTCTGATTTTGGCATATTTTGAAAACATAAGGTTACTCATACAAGATTGAAATACAGAAAATTCAATTCAAATATTAAGGGTCATCTGTAAAATTCACAAATTATATTAACCTTCAAAGTGGATCAAAATTTTGTAGACCATTTCAGAACTTTTGTGATTCTAAGCTGATAAACAGAGAAAACTGCCAAATTTTAAGAATTTCTTCTAAAAACTATGAAAATTATAATTCTAGCAAAAATTGATACTATTGTTTAACTATTAAGTTGCTCTTTTATCTTTTGCATAATATGTTAATTTATAAATGTTAAATAATTAATATCTACAAATTTTTAAAAAAAAATTAAAATAAAAATATCTTGATTAAATTTTGAAAAAAAAAAAAATCAACAAACCCTGCCAACTACACATCTTACCTATGAAATAAAACACTAGAAATAGTTGAAACAAAAATTAATTTCAGTCAGCGATCCCGCATTTTACTTTCTGACAATCTACAGTCTTTAAAGGCATAATTTTTGTTTAAAACTTTTTAATTTAATGATTTAAATAAAAATATAAATATAACTTAATCTCTTGGCCACTTCGCAAGGCATAGTAAGCGTCATAAATGCAAAAAATCTTATTCCCAAGGCGAATGCAAAGAGATTGTGATTTTTGAAGTGAACGCGTTAAAAGTAAAAAGAAGGGAACATAAAATAATTCATGTAAGTAAATTATTTTCGAATTGCATTTTAGAGCTTTACAATAAACATATTATTAATAACAATCGACGTAATTGAAGCAAAAATCGAATTAAACCAGTTATTTTGATTTTACCTTTTTGACACTCATAAAGGACACAGAATTTCGCTTGAAAATTTTAACTTTGCGATTTTTATACGAATAAAAAGAAATTTCATTTATTTTCCCCCTGAAAAACATCAAAATCAGAAAAATTTGATTCTCATATCGGATGCAAAGAGATCGCTTTAATCAAAATGAAAGCAATCCAAGTCTAAAAACCGCAGATAAAAGAATTTATCAAAGCAAAGAAATCTTAGAATGGGACTTTAACGAGTCTACAAGATTTATATTATTCATAACTATCGACATATCATCAAATTTAAAGCAAAAAAAAACTTTCGGATGCGGGAAAGTAAATCAGATTTTCGGAATTAAACGAAAAAAATACCGGAATTCTGGTAAAATTCAGTGTAATGTATTCCGTTGTATTGGATTGATAATAGAAGAAAATCTTCAGGCCATGTAGAATAAAAAATAAGGAGTTAATATCAAAATTCAGGAGTTTTAAGGGCCCTTATTTCTTTTTCTATAAAAGCAGGAGTTTGTAAGGAGCGTACAAACCATGTTTTAAGAAAAATACGAAAAATACCACTGTCAATATTTTTCTTGAAATGAATTCTTGGGCAAATTTGCAAAAAAAAAAAAAAAAAAAAAAAAAAAATACTGACTTTACTGACCAGTTTTATGCCCTGAGGGGAGCAAAAATCTCTGCTGAAGCGGTGCCGGTTGAGAAATGCTGCATTTACATTTCCGAAGCGAGAATTGATGCTGAATAAAATATTCAAAACAATGTCATTTGATTTTAATAACTTTTTCGCTTTATTGCAATTGGAAGCTGCAAAATTTTAGTGTTCTGAATTATATTTATACTAGTGCTAGTTTAAGCTTGTTTTGTGCAGCTATTAAATAAAATTTGACATGCATTAATTTACCAAAAAGGTGCTGACAAAGTGTAATATTGATTTTGAAAATAGAGTATGAACCTTTTTGTATTTTTGAAATGTTTCACTAGTTTTAGAATACTTTTGATTAAAACAGATATCTTTACATTTTGGTCTAATATATATATTTTTGTTCTTTTGATACAGGTTATGAGTGAATTTGTTTCATCTTGAAAGAAAGCATTTGCAAGCATATTGAAACATATGGCTTTATTTATACACTTTTATAAATTTTTCAATAAATGTATACATAAAAAGCATATATCAAGTGTTAACTTTTTCACCATACAAAATGTTAATGTGGAATTCTATTTAGTGAGCAATGTAAGTAAAATAGCCGAGCATACAATAGCAGTTTTGAACAATTTAGAATAACAATGAGTTAAAATGAAATAATACTAAGAAGGCAATAGTTGAATTTAAGTGAAATATTATGGCTTAAAATACCAATGTTTGAATACGAAAAACTGCAAAGCAAGAATGTCCCCTTATGAATTAAATAGTTTGAATCAATGTAAAAATTATTTTCCTCTTGTAGAAGTAAGTCCACCTCTTACAATTTCATCCACCAATAATAAATTTCCAGCAATAGAAGAACTGCAAGGAAAGAACTAAATTAACAAAAAGGAGCATAAAATTCACAGCATATTTAAATAAAAATTTTTTTGTTAGAAATACCTAGTCCTTGAAACAATGGAACAAACCGGCTGAAAAAATCAATTAGATATTGTATTAAACTTACCAAGAACTAAGCAATTGCTTCTTAACCCTGTAATTATCCATGATGCCAGCATCAGAAGAGACAATAGGTTCACCTAAGAAAAAAAAAATTTTTTGTCATTATTTGGGAAACAAACTGCAAAAATTTTTGCATGCAATATTGATTCATAGTTGCTGTTTTCTAAAGCTCACCAACACCAGAAGATAGCTTCCCAATCTTATTTGGTTCATGAGGACTAAAAAAAGTCTTAGTAAGGAGTTTAAAATATGCATTGCAATAAGAACCAAATGCAGGGGTTGAAAAATCAAAAATACATTTTGGGAGTAGGTCAAATCACACTTGGGAGCAGGTCCAAATAAATTTTTTAAGCATTAACGCATATTGTTAGACATATACAGGGTGTTCTGTTTCAACTTGCAAGACCTTTATTTTCGCAACCGTTAGTCCTAAATGTTTACCTCCAATTGCAAAAATGTTCAAAATCAGATGCAGAGTTTAGATATTGAAAGTTTGAAGTAAAAATAAAAATATGTCAAAAATACAAAATTTAACTTTTTATACTGGCCCTAGGTCCCCTAACTTATATTTGGGGAAATAATCTCCATTGAAAAATAATTCCAACACAAAAATTTTGAAATTAGTACGACCATATTCACCGAGATATGAAATGCAGCGTTTTGTGAATCACACCTTTTTACTTTTTTCTGTACCTAATATATAGAAAAAAGTATTGGATTCGTGCAAATTTTCGAATTTTGAAGGATTTGAACGTTTTGAGGTGTGTTGAGTCTTTTTCGACCATTTTTGGAAAATGGGTCTGTCTGTGTATGTGCATGTGACCAGTTTTTTGTGGCCGCTCTACAGCAAAAACTACCTCATTAAATCAAACAAAATTTGGTACACATATGTGTTCCTAGGTTTTTGTCGCGAATTCCTCCAAGGGAGGTGGAGCAATGGGACGTTTCTTGAGTTATGTGTGCTTGCTGTTACCCAAGAAGTAACTGGCGGAATCAAACAAAATTTGACCCATGTGTTGTTGCCCCAGGGTTTGCGTTTATGAGCTATAGCGGGTTTCTTACGCAAATTCACGGAAAGGGGACGCAACTTCCACGAAAATTCGGGTCCTGGGGACCAAGAAAACCCAAAAGATAAGAAACAAAAAAATTGTGGAAAATGCTGAAGATTCATTTAGTAATTGCTTTTAAGCTTCAATGACCAGGAGAATCCACAGAAAGGAATTAAAACCACCCCATCTCTTTATCAGCTATTCAAACTCACCCCTATTGTTGACCATCAATGGAGTTTTAGTGATAAGACTGGAGCTTACAATGACCTCCTGGGAAGAGCTCAGGGAGCAAAATATTGCAGGTTCATAAATAGTCCTAAAACACATGGTGATGCTTTCTAAACCTACGGAAGCAGCTACACAGGATTCATCAAGTGGACATACTAGATGTTGCTCAAAACAATTTATTTTATTACAATATAACAAAGAAATGAAAAAGGATCCTATCTTCATACGGAACTCATTTTAGTTCTAAAAAGGAAACGCAAAAATACTGATAGGTTAATTTCAAGTAGAAGTATCCAGAGATTTTGAGTGATATAATTAGAAATAGAAAATCACTATTATGTTCGAGGTAAAAAAGTTTTCCAGTTTACTTTTCTTGAAGTAAATCAATTTTTCAATTTACACAATTTAAATATTTCATCTATAATAAAAAATGTTTTGCTGTGAGACATGTATTATATGAGATGCAGTTTAGGAAATCAACATAAAATATTAAATTCAAAGTTTTAACGCCTTAAAAACAATACATTAGTATTTGAAAAAAAAAAAAAATGTATTATTGCAACAAATGCAGCAACTTTAAATAGTTTTCAAAACATAGCTGAAAAGCTTTAAAAATTCAGACACATAAACTAAAGAATTTTCAAAAATTACTATAAAAAAATGGTTCAGAAATGCAAAACTCGTTTCTAAGAGTATGTATTGTGAAAAAACATCGGATTCTTATTTAAGAAATTTTTTGCTAGATCAGCAGCAATTCATTAAATGATATTCATCTTTTTAACAAACAATAGACAATAAATTTAAAAAATCACACCTATTTCCATGAATGCTCAACGTTTGCATTTCATCAGTGTGTAATTTCATCAACGCATACAGTTAAGAGTAATTAGAAAAGTATTTGACATGTGATTATAGAAAAAATATGTTATGCGATTGAAGTCACATTTCAATTCAAAAATGGAATTCAAAAATTTGTTGAAAGCAGCCATAAAATACTATCATGTCAAATTAAGCGAAAAAATTTACGTTGTTTTCTATCACCATCCCACACATTGTTAAACTTTCGCATGTTTTCAAGCGTTTAAGCCATGCTCAGCGTATTATTTTAAATGACCCATGTGTATATTATGAATTGTTCATAACTTTTTATGCCTGATGACTTTATTATGCCCTTTGTACTTCAAGTTATCAGTAATTTTTGCAAATTCTTTAGTTTATGGTTTATGTGTCTGAATTTTTAAAGCTTTTCAGCTATGTTTCGAAAACAATTAAAGTTGCAACGTTTGTTGTAATAATAATTTTTTTTTTTCAAATACTAATCTATTCTTCTTAAGGCACATTTTGTTAAAACTTTAAATTTGTAATATTTTATGTTGATTTCCTAATCCGCATCTCATATAATACTGCGTCTCACAGCAAAACATTTTTTATTATAGATGAAATATTTAAATTGTGTAAATTGAAAAATTGATTTACTTCAAGAAAAGTGAACTGGAAAATTTACCTCGAACACAATAGTGATTTTCTATTTCTAATTATGTCACTCAAAATCAGTCATTTTCTCTGCATAGTTCTACTTGAAATTAACCTATCAGTATTTTTGCGCTTCCTTTTTAGAACTAAAATGAGTTCTGTATGAAGATAGGATCCTTTTTCATTTCTTACTTAATGAATACATACCTGTTCTACGTTGCTTCCGTAGGTTAAGAAAGTACCGCCATGTGTTTTAGTGTTACGGCGTTCTGTTCTATTGGGGGAGGGGTCTCTGGGAGGGTCGGTCGGAGTGGGAAAGGTACGTTAGGGCTTGAAGTGCTTGATTAGTGATTTTAGCCACACTTTGAAATTAAGTTGCGCGCTTGGTATTTAACAAAAATATATGTTGTAGATACTCATTTTGTTCAGAATTTTAATCTCTACAAGTTTTTTCTATACATGTATGGCCATTGGACGCGTTACTTTTGAAATATTGTTAGATTAATGAAAAAACTGGCATTTTTTGTCACTAATTTTGACGCCACGCCTAAAGCTCACTTAGTAGCAGGGGGAAAATTTAGTGTGGTCATTCCAGACCCATACGGCATAGATAAAAGCAATTTCCAGCTTTCCACCAATTACTTCCATATTCGATCTTTTTTCACTCCCCAACCACTGGCCTATTTAGCTATAGAACGTTTTTTGTCGGCAATTTTGACTGCTGTATCTCAAAAAATAATGAACGGAATCAAACAAAAATTTATCGACAAGTACCCTTAAGGGGCATAAGAGCTGATTTTATTTTGGCGTCAACAGCTAGAAAAGGGGTGGCGCAATCGAACGTCCTATTTTCAATGGTAAGTGCCACATCTCGAGAAGTAATGCTATGTTCTGGATGAAATTCGGAATAAATGTGAATTCATATGTAAACAGGCGTTAGTTCAATTTTGGCACCAATCCCTCTGTGTGTGTGTGGGGGGGGGGCTGATTTTTTTTTTTGGGTTAATTAAAAATAACTTTATAAATGCAACAATACGAGAGATAAATCGTGATCGACTGTCGTCTGTGTATTCCGCTCTATTTTAATTGTTGGAAAATGACCAGAAAATTGCAATGATTACAACTTTTTAAACTGTTGTTATCTTGTGTTTGTTAAATAAATGTTTGTAATTATTTAAAGCAAGGCTTTTAAAATAATTTTCAATTTTCATTCTTTGCTTTGCTTTTGAGATAAGTTGGTAATTGGGATGGTCGCCAAGTTTTGGCGTGTATAATTTCGTTTTTTTTTTTTGGGGGGGGGGGATACTGCTTTCTCGTCAAGCATGGGGGGGGATCAGAATTATAAAAAAGATATAGAAGAAAGTTTTGTGATGGCCACAACATACTAGTTTCACTCGCCGTCAAAAACACCTTTTGGGGATATAGCAGTTATCAAGTGTTCAAAATTATATGTGTGCATAGTGTGGTTTTTCAAATTGTTCGAAGTTTTGTAGTGCGTTTTTGCTTATCATGGCATAACATATGAATTTATTTTTGAATAGCAATGAAAAATATGATACCTTGGTTTTCTTACTTTAACGACCTGTCATTCTTCTGAAAGGGCAATAAGTTCCAATCTCAGTTTCTGTATGGTCCATTAAAACTTGGGAATATATCCTTGAGTTTTGACCGCACAAGTGTCAAGTTTTTTGTGTCAGTATTACAGTATTAGTTTCCAATGGAGATTATTTCTCTAAATGTTAGTAAGGGGACCTAGGGCCCATATAAAAAGTTAAATTTTGTATTTTTTGACTCATTTTTATTTTTGCTTCAAACTTTCAATATCTTAACTCTGCATCTGATTTTGAACATTTTTGCAATTGGAAGTACACATCAAGGACTAATAGTTGCAAAAATAAGTCTTGCAGGTTATGCAGTAGCACAGCCAGAAATATCTTTTCGAAGGGGGGGGGGATATCGCCTTCTGGAGGGGTTTTTTTGATGAAAAATACCTTCTGAAGGGCGTTTTTTTTTAAATCAAAAATACCTTCTGGAGGCGCTTTTTGATGAAAAATACCTTCTGAAGTATTTTTTTTTAAAATCAAAACGCCCTTTCATATACATAAAGTGTATCAATTAGAATTATGTACTAGAATTTGCATTTATGTTAAAACCAATGGCTATGGAGGGGGGGGGGGTGCTTTCACCCCCTCTTGCAGCACCACTGTATGCATTTTTATTATCTATACAGGGTGTCCTGAAATAGACCGACTGTTTTAAAATTAGCAAAAAAAAAAAACGGTTAATGATAAAAACAAATTCTTGCAGTAAATTCATGTGTTGGGTTGTGAATTTTCCCCCTTGAGTTCCAAACTTTACATCAAAACTTTTTCAACAGATGGCGCTTCAGATAGTAAGCCTGTAAAAGAAAGAATTGAAATTCATCTATTTTTTCCTCCGATTGCGACGTGATTGTAGTTGACCGTAGACATTTTGAAAATATATTTTTATTCAATTTTGTTCATTCAAATTCTTTTTCAAAAAAGTATCATGTAATTTTCTATCTTCTTTTTTATTTAAAGGCTTACTATCTGAAGTGCCATCTGTTGCAAAATTTTTGAACTAAAATTTGCAACTCAGAGAAGAAAAAGTATACAGCCTGCCATATGAATTTTCTGCAGGAATTCTTTTATCATTCACTGTTTTCCTGTTATAAATTTTTGAAAACAGTCAGTCTGTTTCAGGATACCCTGTATGTATGTACACACACACACACATATATATATATCAGGGTTCATACACTTTTGGTTAAAAAAGTTCCCTGACTTTTCCAGGTTTTCCAGGTTGTTTTTTAGAAAATTCCAGGTTACTCGCTTCATTAAAAATTTAAGTTTAAATAGTAATATTTTCAAAATAATTAAAATTGTTTAAAGTAGCAATGCAGAAGAACTGAAACTTCTCCCCTTAGATTTAAAAAAAAAAAAAAAAAAAAAAAACTTAGATTTTTTTCCTTTGTTTTCTCTGTCAAAATTTTAAGTTTTTTTTAAACATTTTGTTCAAAATTGTTTTAATTTGTTTACTATTTGTTGAAAACAGAGTACTTTCAACTTATTTTAGGGTTTTTTTGATGTCACGCGTAATATTATAGTGTTTTGCTGTAGTCCTGCAGCAACCTTTTAGCATCCACTTTTGGTTTACAATACTTTTTATTTTCTTATAAGTAGGTTACACAAAACATATTAAGCAAAATGCAAAGCTAAATTTTAGTATAAATATGGTTAACTTGTTGCATCAATTGGCATACCATGTAATGCACAGTAACAAAAATCAACATCCGCCGATCATAGGCCAATGCCAATAATTTTTTTTTCTTCACATATTAAAAGACGCTTACATTAAAATTTCAAATTTTCTTTTCCAGAAAGTATTAGTTAATTTTCAAAAATTCACAACTTTTTGCACATTTTAATGTTATTTTCAATGTTACTCATTGATATAAACATCCAATTCTGTTTCTGGAAGTTTAAGTCTATTTCCATTGTGCAAACGATCAAATATGGCGACAAAGTGAAAAATTTAAAATAATATGTAGATTTTTGGATTTGTAGTATAAAAGTAGTAATAAATAATTAATAATCCTTAAAAGGATACAATAAAAGCAAAATAGTCAGTATTTAGCACATAAGAGTCTAAATCAATTAAAACAAAAAAATGTTACAAAGATTAAATTTTGCATTTTTCCAGAAAATAATTACAAATTATCCGAAAAAAAAAAAGGCACAATTTGTGTTGTTTTCAATAGTTTGCATTGCAATTAACATCCAATGCCGTTTTCGGGAACTTAGGCACTTAAAAAGTCTTGTGTACTTCCATCTTGGGAACGACCAAATATGGCGGCTATGCCCAAAAATAAGAAATAACTTTTTTAATTTGTCGCATGAAGACAATTAAAAAATAATTAATCTTCATGAAACTACAATTCATTGAAAAGTTTTTATCACATTTGCGTCCGAGGCAGTGAGGATAAGATTAAGTTTTAAGAACAAAATTTTTTATTTCTCAAGAAAATTATTTTAAATAACAATAGAAAAACAATTTGTAGACCATTTTTTGTTATTTTCATCAGTTTTCAATTAAAGAAAACATCCAATTCTGCTTTGTTTTTAGAAACTTAGGCATTTTAGGATCGTATCTACATCCATCTTGTGAATGACCAAAGATGGCGACTGCGTTTCACACGTAGCTGAAATGATTTTCCGATCAAAAAAAAAAAAAAACTATTTTCCCCGATCGATCTTTCCATCTACAGGTTGTGCTTCCGAAGCAGTAAATTGTCTTCTCTCCTTTTGAGTTTGTACATAATTGCTGTTCACCTGATTTTTTTTCCCTTGGGAACTACTGCGAGCCAAAAATGGCGGCTGCTGAAGATTTTTTTGGGTCGCCACTTTTTTCATTGCTTTAAAATTGTTACAATTTTTTTTAAATACATCGATAAAAATGAAGATTAGATCTCATAAAACCAAATTCCCTGGGAAAAAATTGGGAAAAGAAAAATTTTGGGGACACATTTGGAAAATTCCCTGACATTTTTGACTATGTCATTTTCCATGATAATTCCAAGTTTTCCCGTAGCGTACGAACCCTGAACCGAATAGAATGTTGTGGCAACCCATCTAAAACTTTAGGCAGTAGAAAGAAATGCGTTCCCCTCACTGACTCCATGTAAGAAAATCTTCGATCTTTTGGCGCATTTTTTGTTGTGAAAAAAAAAAAGTTCATTTCTCGATCGCAGTTTTTAAGTGCCAGCGTCAGTTTAGATAAAAATTTACCATTTTTTCGTGAAATCACAATAAAAACGAAGACTAGATCTCATGGTAGTTAATTCCTTGGGAAAAAAATGGAAAAAAAATTTTTGGAGGACAAAATTTGAAAACTCCCTGACTTTTCCCTGACATTTTTGACAGTGTCATTTTCCCTGACAATTCCCGGTTTTCCCGGAATTCCCGGAGCGTACGAACCCTGTATATACACACACACACACACACATACATATATGTAGACAAAAAATACATTAAAAAATCCCCCCACCCCTAATTTATATAAGGTGGTATGATTTTCTTTTTTCAGAATTAGAATGAAGTTATACTTTAAAAAGACAAAAAAACACTGATATTTAAGGTGACAACAACCAATTAAAATGACAATATCAATTGATTCATTTATAATAGGTTATTCAAATTTAATATTTCTTGTGTTTTTTATACAAAATTATCATATGCATATCATACAAATGTATTACTCACACCAGAGATTTTAAAACTGCTTAGGAAAAGGTTTGATACTTGAAATGAATTAACAAAAACAAACAAGATAATATCAATGGATTTATTCAAGAATTTGCATAATAGGTTATTCAAATTTAAAATTTCTTTTATGTTTATTATACAAAACTATAAATGCAATTTATGTTATGCATCTTCTTTACTAATAATAAAGCTGAAAGTCTCTCTGTCTGGAGGATGTCTGGATCTCTGTGACGCGCATAGCGCCTAGGCCGTTCGGCCGATTTTCATGAAATTTGGCACAAAGTTTGTTTGTAGCATGGGAGTGTGCACCTCGAAGCGATTTTTCTAAAATTCAATTTTGTTCTTTTTCTATTCCAATTTTAAGAACAAAAATATCATAAGATGGACGAGTAAATTAAGGAATTATAACGTGGAACCGTAACATGGGCACAAGCCAATTGGCGAGATAATTCTTTTTTCTATTACGGGCAAAGCCGTGCGGGTACCACTAGTATTATATAAAAGTATTGTTTACACCAAACAAAAAATCAAAACTGCTAAAGAAAAAGAATTTTTTTGACACTTTAGATGATTTACGACAAAGATAATATGAATGGATTTTGTATTTATGATATGTTATTCAAGTTCAATATTTGTTTGTGATTGTAATTTATTTATGCATATTAAATGCAAGTATTAATTACACTAAATATAACGAAACTACTAAACTAAGTTATTTAGCTTTTTTTTTAGCTTTACTGGTAGCAGATACTAATTGAAGTTTTCTAACAACTTCACATATATTTTTCCATATTATTAACATTTGTCTCTTTAAGTGAAACATGTCCACTTTTATTTCCGGCAAATCACTTGTCTTAGTGCCTTTTGCTATCATAGCTTCAGCTTTTTTAAATATAGACTGTGAAGACTGAATCTGCTGGGTTAATTTTTTCTCTTCTCTTTTTAAAGTATCTGGCTCATTTCCCTCCTTCTCAATCTTTCATTTATGTATATTTGATACAATTTGCCTCCCTTCTCAGTATTTCCTACCAGTAGCTGTTACTTTACTCAAAAATACTTTATATTTTCAATTCTACCAATTCTTTTAATGTGAGACTTCAATTGGCATAACCCATTGATACTTTCTATACTTAAAGAGAAACCATTTTCTAATATGTTTCTGTTCACACTAACTCCCTGCTCACAATCTGCATTGCCATGAGCAAGTGAAAGTAATGCTTTAACGAGTTTACTTAAAATTGTAAATTTCGAGTTCCCAAATGCATCTATTATGCTAAACATTTTGTGCCGGTAATGATCTAGCCATGTATAAGATGATGAACTTTCTCCCGTAGAGCACTCGTCTTCTCCATCAACCGTTGTTGCATTATTATTTTCATTAATATAACTGAAATCAAGATCTTGAGTTCGAAGTAATACTCATAAATTCATTTTTGGCGAGATTTTAAAAATTAAACTTTTAATTTTTGTTCCCGACCCCAGGCAATTGCGCAAAATCAGCAATTTTCACTGTTTTGAGAGCAGAATATAGCTATTTTTGGCATATATGCGCAACTTTGGAGAGTTTTCAAAATTGAAACTTTTGCATTGCTATTTTCGGCACAGGCCAGAGCTAAATTGGCAAAATTCTTTGTTTTGGGAGCAGAATGTACCAGGATTTCAAAATGGCAGCAGTTGGAGCAGATTTTCCACCCCTGAAAATGAAAATTCTAATCTCTCCCTGGAAAATAGAATTTAAATAGAGAGCTCATAATAATTAAAATCTCACTGAGTGTAAAGCATTGTTGTAACAAGTTGTTATAGTATTTTTAGTGTTTTCCAGAATCCTCTACAAAATGGTTTTGTTGACAAATACATAAAAAATACATTTACTTTTTTTTTAATTCATTGGACAAATAAAAAAGCTAAATAAAAGGAAAAATACCTGTATTAATATCTAATCCAATCATTGCGCCTCCAGCAGAATTATATTCTTGCACTAATTTAACGATTATTTCTTGCTGATCATAACCGGCATTAACAGCTAAAGTTTTAGGTATCACTAATAAAGCATCTGCAAATGCCTGGACACCAAGTTGAAGGCGACCTTTAACTTCTGATTTGTATTTCATTAATTCACAGTGTGCTGCAACTTCAAATGCACCAGCTCCTGCCACTAATGATCCTGTAAAATATAATGGATTTATTAATCATTACATACAACTTTATTTAAATGCTCAGAAAAATGTAAGTTTCTTGCAATGCAATATTTAGTGAGAGTGAACTGAAAAAGTTAAGAGCACTGATTTAGAGAAAAAAGCAATTGTCTTTTTGTTATTTGTGCACTTTGTGTTAGTTGGGAGTAGATAAGAGTTGTTTTGAAACAATAAAGTGCATTCGGCAACAAGAACAATGCAAATTCCTGCACAATAATTGGGCATACTACAATTGGTAATACAGAGGAAAGTAAGAGCTTTTTCTCCACTGAATTATTTGGTATTCTCATTGAAATATTCATAGCACTCACACAAGTCAGAGTTTTTGCATTTTACAAAATCTAACGAGCTTGCTAAAAACTTGCACGGTGCCACTAAATAAAATTTCAGCATTGTGGTGTGATTTCTGTAACACTATGTTCAGCAACATTTAAACGTGACATTTGGACATCATAAGGTTAGTTGTGGTGTTCTGGTTTAGTGTTCAGAGGATACGTCAACATACAAGACTCACTGAAGATAACTCATTGTCTGTTGAAAACCTAGTACACCAGACTTCATACTTGAAGCAGTCAGGGAAGTTCAAGTCACATCAGGAATTTTTACAGAATGGTTGCACTGGTTCATGAAGCATTGCTTTAAAACTCATGGATTATGATAAAAGTTTCGATGATCCAACTATATTAACTATTATTATACGTAATAGTTAACTACTACATGTATTACTAGTAAGTACTGTTACAGTAATACACCTAGTTTAGCAGTTTTGTCAGATGGGTTCTATGAGGGAGGGGTGCCTGGGCACCCTCCTGGCTACCTTATGGAGAGGGACATGGAAACATTTTTAATTAGGAAAATTTGATTTTAATCCAAAAATCTCAAAAAGTTCTTGAATTCAAAATTCTTATGTCAAAATTGAAACAGTTTGCAGGGGTGGTGTATAATACTAACAAATAAATCAGAAGGTGCAATAATACTATTTCTTTCTGAGAATGACATTTAGAGCTTTTGCTTTGCATGCATGAGTGTAAGGTTTTTTTTCTTTTTCAATTGTGAATTTCTTTTTATTGTTTACACTTGCATAATCAAAAATAAAGAAACATAAATCATTATGTTAGAAATAAAATGAAACTATCTCAGTACTCTAACTGTATTTAGCTCAAATATTAGAAATAATGAAACCTACTTCACTGCTGTTTTTTTTTAAATCAAAATCCAAGGTTGTTAAAAAAAAACAGTTTTTTTTGGGGGGGGGGGTGTGTGTGTGGAGTTTTTTTAAATTTAAACTGAGTTTATTTTGTTTAATCACAATTTGTCAGAAAAACAATTTTATTTTAGGAAAATCATGAAGATTTAATGAATTAATAGTTAAGGAATGTTTTATATTCATAATTGTACCTACAGTGGAACTTCAATAACTCGAAGTTTCAGGGAATGCGAAAAAAATTCCGAGTTATCAAAAATTCGTCTCATTGAATACAAAAACAAAACTATAGAATAATATAAAATACAACCACTGACACTCATTAATTTTATAATGTAAGCAAAAACGTGATAGAATAATGTATCATCAAAGAAAATATATCATCGCCTCAAAGCAGCAGTAGGATATCTTACTGTTATTCATGGGATTAGATGTGTTACTGTTGTTCTGAGGCGAAAACATATTTGACATTATGTATAATATGAGTTTATGAATTCAAGTCGTTGAAAACGTAGGGGCACATCTAAGTTCAATGAAATTTTCCTCTTTGCTACACTACAATCGAAGAAATTCAACTTTTTCCTGGTAGCTTAAAATTTTAAATATTCTCTTAGTCTATTTAAAAGTTCAATCGGAAACGTTCAGGAATCAATGAAGCAGCGCAACAAACATAAGCTTTCTAAAACAATGGAAGAAAAAAGCCAGTCGGAAAGACCAGCAGCTCTGGAAAACACAGCAAAATCCCAAAAATAGTACATAACCCTCTCTCCCTCGTTTTCACTAAAAGTGGTATTATTTCACAATCCCAAATATATGCACTCCTCCCTGTCTACCATTTTTTAAATCTCATTTTCAGGCTGTCCTTAATATAATAAAGCCTTGGTTTCCACCACAAGCAGGTTTTTCTTCTAAATGAAAAGAAAAAAAAATTATGTGCTAATAATCAGCTTTAGAAATTTATTTGATCTACTTTGCCTAGACGCCTTTTGATGCAATGCAATGCGCCAATTTCTTTATTTTGTTCATACTGACATTATGGAAAGAAAAAAAAAATATTTCGACTTATAGAGTTACGTTAACAATGAAAATTTGAAGACTCTCATGAAATATAATTCGACTCAAAGAAATTCTGCTTATTGAAAATAAGTAACATTAGTTCCCCATTCATTTAGACAGGAATAAATATTCACTTCGGCTTATCAAAGTTTTCGCCTCATCAAAGTTTGATTTACTGAAGTTTCACTGCAATTTCTTCTTTATTATTAAATAATTAAGAGTAAAATCTTTTAATTTCATTTCCTCATAAGTTAAGATTTCTATAGGAGAATATTGTTGTTTGAAAATCTTATAAAAAATACAACACATAAATGGGCCGTGGTATAAATAATCTAAGAAATAATTTACTGTGATAGTTTAGACATTAATTACAAATAACCAAGAATAAATTCTTGAAAATTAATTTCCTCAATCATAGCTATCTAGGATAGATAAAAAATAAAAGTAAAATTAAAATCACGTTCTTAAACATGGAAAATATTTTGCAGTATCTACAAATAAATCCCAAAAGATCAATGCATATTGTGTTTAAAAATTAAAAAAAAAATTACAAATTATGTAGTTTATTTATCTAATGATCAGTGACAAAAATGATAGAAACAGGACAATTAGGTTTTAAGAAAATCATGTTTTCCATAGTAGACATTTTTTCTCCTTGTTTAACGCATTTAGAAATACAATAAAAATTAATGTTTATTGATTCTTCCGCCATTCATACATGAGACTTCTTTTATTATATTGGGATCAAAAAAGTTCTTTGAAAGGTAAAAATTCGGCATTTTTTTTTTTTAATAAGAGCCCTGAGTTATATAAAATTATGAAAGTAGAGAATATTCATGCATTTTCTTTTCCTGTCCCTGACTGCATTGTCTATTAAGGATGCAAAAAGTGTGCAGGTATAAGCGAAATTTCATTCCTACTCTAAGCATTCTTGGACTTCAGTTATTTTTCGTCTCTTCTCATTTAAATATTCCAGTGTTAGGATTGAAATACACTGTGCATAGCTTCAATGGTACATACAGTAGGCGCCGCTGAATGTGATCACGGATAATGTTATCATTCTCTTAATATTATCAGAATCACGAAGGCCCAGAACACTTGTATGTTAACACACGTTAAAAAAGTCGGATATGTAATCAGATTGTTGTATTATCACTTTTTTATAAACTTTAATTTTTTTCCTTGTTTTGTTCCTCAATTAGCAGAAATACATAGGCAAACCTTGACGAGACTAACTTTCTGTATAGCATTTTGTGGTTTTCAATAGCTGTTCAACAATTTTCTAGGAATGACGCTTCAGAAAGTTCGCTCCCCCCCCCCCCCCAAGAAAACTTTCTTTTGCACCTAAAAAAATTCAGTCGCTGTACCTGTTGCAGGCATTGATGTAGGACCTCTATTGTTGCCATTACTTTGTAAAGTATTAAAGAATTGTGTTGAGATTGAAACTTTTAAGAAAAATTATGAAAATGGAGAAAAAAATCATCGCTCACTTTGTAAGCTGTTTAAGAATTGTGTCGAGATTGAAAACAAAGCGAAGTTAAATAAAAATTTAAACAACAAGCAAAACCATGCTGGAAAAGATAGAAAAGCTGAATGTGCTTTGAAACTGGTTTACAAATGTCAGGGAAAATGGTCATATTTTACTTCACCTATTACTATGTGATTAAAAATTGCATAATTTAGCTTTAACTTTTTATAATTCAGAGTTAATTTAAAACTTTGTTCAGTTGAGTCATTGTGATTTTAAGTTGAGGTTGCCAAAATAAATGCACCTTAATTGGAAAAAAAGTTATTTTGTCTCCTGGATTCTTTTCGGTTATTGTTATCAGATGGTTATTGCTATCAAATTATATTTGTCCCAAAGTGATCACATTAAACGGCGCCTACTGTAATCTATCTCAATAAATCTGAAGTAATTAAGCAAATTAGGTAGTAAACAGGGCTGGTAAAAAAAAAAAATATGGGTTTTTTGAGGAAAAAACTTTTTAGGTAAATCATGAATATTTTATAAATTAATAGTTAAGGAATTTTTAATAGTCATATTTGTACATAATTTCTTCATAATTAATTAAATAATTAAGTATAAATCTTGTAATTTATTTCCTCATACGTAGATATTTGTTTCAAAATATTCAACTATTATAAAAAAAAAATTACAATACGTAAATGGGTTTTGGCACAAAAAATCAAAGAAATAATTTACTGTGATAGTTCGGACATTATTAACCTTTTACCTGCCGATGTTCCCAAATGGGAACATTTTTTTGTGAATTTTTTTAGTAACCTAATTATTTGTTTAGACTTGTCATATTTTCTGAAATGACACATAACAGTATGAATTTATTTTAAGTGTTCTTAATTTTTAAAGTACGTTTAACCTTTATCTTGAAATTAAAGTCAAATTTACTGAATTTCTGAACTTAGAATTTGTCAAGTTTTTTTGTATCTGCTTTTAAAGAAAAAGATGTAAGACATATTTTATTGGCGTTATTTAGTAGCCAGAGGGCATATATTTTATTTCAACTTAACAAAATATTTCCGATTATTATTTCTTGTCAGTTATTTTCATAAGAACCAACACGTTCCCATTTGGGAACATCGGCGTTTAGAGTATAGTATTTGAGGGGGATTTTAGTCAATCGCGGAATTTGAGTGTGATTCCTCTTTATTTCAAGTATTTTGTTGTGGAAGATCTGTTTTGTGTTGAATATGCATGCTCGGTTCTTTCATTCACGAACATACATTTTTTATCAATCAGCTTGCCCTTCACACCACTATTCTATTGTAAATATAACCTTCACACCTGCCTTCATGCATTCTCTCTATTATAAGTAAATCGCGTTTTCGGGGTTGGAATTCTTGTTTTCTACCCTACTCACTTTCTTTGAATTGTATGTGTTTCACACTTTTAAAATGTATCTCGTGACTGACAGGTAGATAAAGAAAAGGGCCTTTTATGAACTTTGACCAGTCTCATTTCATCATTTCATTACTCGGCTCACGTGCGTTCTGTTTCTTTTAGCGAGTTTCATACGTACCAACAATTTTGTTTTTAGACTCAGAACAATGTAGTTTTAATCTATTTAGTGTTTTTGAACTATCATTCCGTATAAACAGCAATCTAGAGATGCCTCGCAAGTTTTTAACGTTAGAAGCTGCGTTAGATTATTTCCACAGCTTATTCAACAGCGAACTTGAAGACAAACACGAGCATGATCTTTGTATTTTGCTGCCTGATAAACACGCGAGTCTGAGTGATGAAGAACACATAAATGATGAAGCCTTAAATGAAGTTTATCCTAAAGATGTCTGCGGCCATGTTGACTTGATGCTTAGCGATGAAGATACAGGTTCAAATAGTTCAGATGATCAGCTTCACAATTCAGGATATCAAAAGGGAAACACAACCTCATGCTCGACTCCAGAAGCAAAGAAGCGGAAACAAGAACCCTATCCCAGGTGGAAAAAATATGCTAAGTTGGAAGAAAATCTTCCGGGGAAAAAAACTCGAAAAATTGACTGGAAAATTCTCCGAGCTTGAGGCAATGGATCTCCTGCAGTTATTTTTCAAAATACTTCCTCTGGATTGTATGCAACATCTAGCTGATATCATATTAACTCTCAGTGAAGGTGTCAAGCAGACCTGAACCTAAATCACATCTTCCTGTTCTGAATTTAAAAACAGATAACCATTATCTTGTCCCCTTCACTCAGAGACGTTGTACGGTTTGTCAGAAGAATGTGCGAAAACAGGCATTGAATGTGAAACGAGACTCCGCTCATCTTGCTTCCCCCAATACCATGGACAATAAGGAAGAAAAAGTGTCATTCAGAAGAGAAAAGTATAATAGTATGTAAAATAAACAAAAATATTCATATTTTTTCATCCATTTCAAAGTAATAAAGTTCGAGATCAATCCTCCCGTTTACTTCATTCCAAACGCCGATGTTCCCAAATGGGAACATCCTGAAATTTCTATTTAAAAAATTTTTTCGCCAAAATATGTTTAGGTTAGCTATACTGGAGGTAAATTGAGACATTTAAGCAAAAAATTAAGAGTAAAAATTAAAAATTTGAATTATGGCGTTTAAAAGGTTAATTACAAATAACCAAGAAATTGTAGTAAATTTATTTCTTCATTAACCATAGCTATCTACAATAAATAAAAAAGTAAAAGTAAAATCACACATTCTTAAACATGGAAAGTATTTTGCAGTATCTACAAATGAATCACAAGTCTGATATACATTACAGAACTTTAAAAATCGAAAGATCACTGAATAATTTGTTTAAAATTTTTAAAAAAGGGTACAAATCATGTAACTTAGTTACCTAATGTATCAGTGACAACAATTATAGAAACAGGACAAGTAGGTTTTAAGAAAATCATTATGTTTTCCATTGTAGGCATTATTTATCCAAAAAATTATAATAATTTAAAGCCTCAGTATGAAAATACTCTTAACATATTTTAATAATGAAGACAGTCATTAAAATGAATATTTATTGATTGTTCCATCACTCATACATGAGACTTCTTTTATTATATTGGGATAAAAAAAAGTTCTTTGAAAAGTGAAAATTTGTCATTATATTTTTTTACAAGATCACTGAGTTACATGAATATTTCCTGTTTTCATAATTTCATATATTTTCTTTTCTCGCTCTGACTGCATCATTTATTTGGGATGCAAAAAGTGTGCAGGTATAAGCAATTTTATGCCTACACTAAGTGTTCTTGAACTTCTTTAATTTTCTTTTTTCTCTTGTCAAAATTTATATTCACTCTACATCGCTTCAATATGGTACATAATCTATCTCAATAAATCTTTAGTAATCAAGGATATGAGGTAGTAAATGAAGTTTTTGTTGAAATATGCTTTTTGGGCTATTTTGAAATGCAAAAGACTGAAAAATAATGATAATTGAATAAATATAAAAAGAGCTACTTGGATTCCCCGACCACCCACCATGTAATTTTACAAAAACTATCTGCCTTGTATATTTATGTACCTAATATGAAAGCTGCATTGATTTAAAAAAAGAAAACAAAGAAACAAAAGAAAAACTATTTAGCAAACTTACATTACTTTAAAAAAAAAAAGTTTCTAAATTTATTAAATCTGTAATTCATCTATAAAGCTTTGCTAGTTACTTTGCGTCAATTATATTTTACTCTTTGCAATACATAAAAAATTTATGAAAAATTTTTTTGAAAAAAACACATTTTCGAAAAAAAAAAAACCACATGGTTTAAAAAAAAAAAAAACTTCATTTAAACCAAACAACCCTGGTAGTAAATGAAGTTTTGGTTGAAATATGCTGTTTCGACTACTTTGAAATGCAAGACTGAAAAACAGTGATTATTGAATGAATAGAAAAAAAAGAGCTACTTTTGATTTTTTTCTCCATGTAATTTTGAAAAAAATTAGTTGTTCTGCCTTGTGTATTTATATACCTAATAGGAAAGCTGCATGTATTTAAAAAAAAAAGACAAAAACAAAAGAAAAACTATTTAGCAAACTTGCATTACTTTAAATACAAGTTTCTTTCTTTATTAGATCTGTAATTTATATATAAACCTTTGCTAGTTGCTTTGCATTAATTAGATTTTACTCGTTGCAATAATATGTAAAATTTATTGAAAACATTTAGGGGGAAATGAAGTTTTTTAAAAAATTATAAAAAAAAACTTGGTTTAAACCAAACAACTCTGCCAGAATCGATATAAACTAAAAATAATAATTATCCTCTTTCTTCAAAAGATGTAAGTTCACACTGCTTCATTGCTAAACAATGCTTACATTCATTTTTTTCCACCGCTGTTCAAAAACAAAAGAGATACATTTTCTCTACTTGAAGTTGTGTCTATGTTCAAATGTAATAATGTAATGCACATATATAATTCAAAGAATATAATTGATTTAACACATTACCATCTTCAAGAGCATTTTTTACAGCTCTTAATCCATCATGGACAGCATCCTTGATCTGAGTTATGGTATGGGCATTTGGTCCTTTAATTAGAACAGTTACGGATTGAGGATTTTTCAAGTCTTCAACAAAAGTATATTTGTCTTCCCCTAAAACATGTTCGTATACCATTCCAGCTTCCCCTAAACAATCTGGAGTTAAATCATCAACTGAATTCATGGCCTCTCCTCCACAAGCCAAAGTTAACCTGCAAAAATTTATTAAATAGATTTAGGCACAAAATGCTGCTGACGATAACATTTTGAAACAAATCGAGTACTGAAACATGCATGAAATTATAAACAATAGAATCTTTAAAACTTTAAGTGTAAATTAACAGAAATCAAGTTTCAAAACTTTTAAGCACTTATTTTAATAAACTGCATTGTATGATTTTGACGCTTGAATAATTTTAGAATATTAAACTTCATACTTTTTGTTTACTTTTCAAATGTTAAAAGTATTTTAAACATAATACGTACCATTTTGAGAGAGAAAAAATGGTAACAAAAGTTCCTCTAAACATTACAGTCAGTTTTTTTTTTTTTTTAATTTCTCAAAACATAAAAGTTAAAAAAACTTTTGTTTTTCCTTCAAGCACTAATCAGTCACTTTTCTGTCTCAAATGAAGTAACCTATCATCCCCTCTACTCTGTATACCCATTAAACAAACCAAACAGTTTGACTATTTTCACTTATATGGTGGATAACCCAAGTGTCTTAAGAAATTGTTTGATGTCCACCATATATCAACTGCAGTTAAGCACTTTTCTGTTTCAAAGTATTGCTAACACATATTTGTTATTTTGTACAACACTTTTAAATTAAAAAAAATAAATCCCTAAACACGGTTATTAAATTCATAATCACGTATACACAGGGATGAAAACAGCCCAAAAGCAAACCAGAGGAAAAATTACGCAGCTTAAAACGTGAATATAAATTTTTCTTAATATTACACAAAATTATATTATATTGTTACTATCCTGCCTTTTAAAAATTAATCAATAGGTTTTTATTAACTGAGTAGAAGTGATGCACATTAATAAAGTAAGCTTGCATTTATTTAAGGTCTTAACAGATATTTCAATTCCATTTTCCACTTTCAATTTGCCACAGCTGTTCAGTCACTCCTATTCAGGGCTGATGAGTGTTAATAAGCACGAAACTGCAGTCCTCGGCTGGAATTGATTGAGCTGGTGGTGTATTTCATGTAGACCAGAGCGAGTTAAAAGTTTGGCCGATGACATTTGAAGTTGCATTTTTTTTACATTTCTAATACACACATTACCAACATTAATCAGGAGAAATTACTTTTGTGACATCTAATGCTATAAAACTCCCATTTTATCAAACACTTAATGCAAACTGAATCATTAGACACACCATATTTACAGAATAACATTTGTGCTGCAAGAAACTGCAGTTCTTGGCTGGAATTGACTGAGCTGGCAGCGTATTTCATGTATTTCTGCCTTAGCCCTGGCTATAGGGTGGTAACTTGCTGAATATACCTGCCTTGCCTTCAATATTAGAGTTGAACCGAACCAGTTTCGATCACTCATCTGGTCAGTGCTAATTTTGTATTAGCTACCAGTTTGTTTGGCACTCTAGGCTTCCTTAAGAGGTTTTCCACCTCTAGCTCAGTCACTCTTATGCCAAACTGATGAGTGTTAATAAGCAGGAAACTGCAGTCCTCGGCTGGAATTGATTGAGCTGGTGGTGTATTTCATGTAGACCAGAGCGAGTTAAAAGTTCGGCCGATGACATTTGAAGTTGCATTTTTTTTTACATTTCTATTTTTTTTATACATTTTTAGCTGCTTATAAGCTGAAATAGTAGCGGTTTTTTTTTTACAAAATAGTCGTTTTTGTCTTATTTTAGGCTAAAATAGTTGTCATAGTCTGCAGCTCTTCAAAATAGTCGCAATAGTCACTTTTTTAGTCTGCAGTGGCAGCCCTGTTTCATCAGACTCATCCATGAGTCAGATTATCACAAGTCCAAAAATTGGGATTTGTAGCGTTTAGTGCATTGTATGTAGAATCCTATCCTGCATCGAGCCATATGTGCATAATTCTAAACAAAAATTTTTTGGAATTATTTGCGTACTAAAAGAGTGCAAGTCCAATCTTTAGTATGCACCCGGCAAACATTTTCCCTCTCTCCTGTTAAGTAGCGATTGTGAGACTTATGTCAGCCTAGTTCTGAGGCCAAAACTGCGAACCTCACAGTGGACATTTACTCGATCTTCAGTAAACATTCTAACCCTCTTTCTCACCCTTTCAGCACTCATTGTGTCTTCATGGTAAACATCCTTAACTTCACGATAAGCTGCCGTCAGTTTACATTTCTTGCGCTCAAAAATTGAATTACAGCATGAATCTCATGATCGGTAATAACGTAAGCTGGTGAACAAGGAACTCTAGTGTGCATACGCAGAACGAAGACTGCCGCAATGCGGGGTGGTGCAATGAAACGGTATTTACGTTCCAAACATGCCTAGTAAAAATAACAAAATCTAGATGCAAGTGTGCATCTAGAAGCAGTGGTGGATACAGCCGGCGGGCAACCGGTCATTTGCCCGGAGGGCCGGTCATGCTTCAAGCCTAGGCCTAAGGACCCATGTTCCTTAGGGGCCCCACATTTTTTAAAGAATTATGTATAGCATTGCAATGATATGAAAAATACATGTAAAGTGCCCGCTGCTTATTAAAATCACATTCGTTCCGACATTTGATTTTAAAAAGTGGCAGATTTTATTAACCAGTTTAGATCTACATTTTAAAAAAATGAAGATTTTGAAGTTTAAATACTCTAAAAATAAATTGAATTACTTCATTTATTTCTGTTTTAAGTATTTCGAAATTCAGTTATCATTTTAACTAAACATGAGGTATACATACTTTTTATTATTTCCACAAGGATATGAAAATATAGGCGTATTGTTGTTTGCTTAAAAGGATTTTATAAAACAGCGATAGTGATTTTATTAAAAGATGGTTTTAACATGTTTTGGTATTGCAATGATTCTGTTCTTCCAGATTTGATTTTAAAAAGAGGCTGATTTTATAAAACAGTGATTTTATTAGTGGCGGGTACTGTATTTAAAAAAAAAAAAAATGACTTATTAATTAGAAAAAAACTTCTTTAAAGGGGAATTTTTAATCATTCTGCCAGTAATGAATTTACTTGGTCACGATTATGAGGGGGCTCAAAGGGGATTCATAAATGCACATAAGAGATTCATACATAATTGTGTGATTAGACAAAGAGGCCTCTAAAAGCGTATTTGTGCTTTAACTGTAAATCAAACACTGCATAGTCTTCAGGGGGCCTCCAAAGCCCGGTAGCAGAAACTGCGAGACGCGAGACGTGCGTCGCAGATTTTTCGACGGCCTGCAGATAATTTTACCAAAAAACGAAAAGAAAGAAAGAAAGAAAAATAAATAAATAAAAGAAAAAACAAAATACAACTTGGCAAAGTCGTTTGGAGATCGCTTTTTGACCAAGGCGATGGATGCTTCAGCATTTCAGCTAGAAACATAGTTGCCATATTTGGTCATTCACAAAATCGAAGTAGAAAAGAGCATCAGTTCTCAAAAACAAAGATGAATCGGATGTTTTATTTTTATGCCAACAAATGAAACTAACTTAAAATGTGTAGAAAATCGTTTTTTTATTTTGTTAAAATAATTTTCTTGAGAAATAAAAAATTTTATGTGAAAATTTTACCTTATCCTCATTGCTTTGGACGCAAAAGTGCTAAAACTTTTCAACTAAAGTGTAGTCTCATGAGGATTTTTATTTTTAAGATATTTTTTTTTGCAACAAATTCAGAAATTTATATCTTAAATTTTAGCGTAGTCGCCATGTTTGGTCATTCCCAAGATGTTGGTACGCAAGATTCCTGAAGTGCCTACGTTTTCGAAAATGGAATTGGATGTTTAATGCAATGCAAACTGTTGAAAATTATGCAAAATGTGCTATTTTTTTCGGATAATTCTTAATTATTCTCTTTTAAATTGCAAAATTTTATATTCAGAATATTATCTTATCTTCATTGCTTTAGAGGCTAATGTGCTAAAAACTGACTCACATAAATTGTAGTTTTTTTAAGGATTTTTGAATTTATTATTACTTTTATGTAATAAATTCAAAAATCTATTTGTAACCATGAATTTTTCGCGTAGACGCCATGTTTGGTCATTCGCAAGATGGAAATAAACGATACTATTACTTACCTAAGTTTCCAAAAACAGAATTGGGTATTTACCTCAACACTAACTATTGAAGATAACATAAAGTGTTCAATAAATCATGTTTTTTCTTCTTTTTATAAATTATTATTATTGATATTATTATTATTATTTTTTTTTGAAAAATGCGAATTATTATCTGCACAGTTGTATTTGATCCTCATTGATTTGAAGACTTTGCTATAAGCTAAATATTTCATCTAAAATGCAGTTTCCTGCCAACTTCTCATCTACTAATTTAAAAAATTTAAAAACCTATTTCATCGCAAATTTTTCATATTAAAATTAATATGTCTTGAATAATTGTTTTTCATAGTGTGTAGAGTTCTATTTATTTTTATGAAAGTAGTGAAAGCTGCTGCCTCCCAGGGACTGATTTACGGCGGGACATTCGGGGCCCGGGCCCGGGGCGCCAAAGGAAAGGGGGCATAAAATTTCCGTCATCATTTTTTTTTTTTTGAGCAAAAAGACAAGAGTGCAAAAAGACAGAAAAAAAAACCTCCAAAACAGTTTTATGATGGACAAATGTGAAGAAATCATATTAGACTCTAAGCAAAGTTTCCTGTTTTTATGTAATCTGTTATAATTCAATTACAAAACTAAAATTCAGGATGTCAGCCTATGATGGCATATTAAAGAAATTTTCTTGCTTGTTTGAATGCGACAAGCAAAATATTCGAGAAAGTGCAAAAGATCTTTAAAAATCTTACTCCTGTGATTTAGAGGAATCTTTTCCGGATGAATTTATTCATATTAGTTCCATCATCGGAAAAGAAAGTTCAGTCACCGAAAAGTTTAAAAAAATCCATAAACTTGGTAAATGGACACTTTTGCCAATGTAAATGGATACTTTTGCCAATTGTTTTTGACTTTGAGAATCTCCAATTGTAGTGGAGAACAATCATTGTCGCTATTGAAGAGAACTAAGTGTCCTTTGCGTACTCTCATTTCTGATAGTAAATTAACTTCATTACCTCTATTATCAATAGAAGGAAGTTTGACCGCAAAACTTGGTTATAAGGACATTATAGAAGAATTTACTACAAGAAAACAAAGGAGAAAACAAGAATGCACATTATGATTTACCTTAACCATCAGTTTCTCCATCTGCGACTGTAAAAAAATTTCTTACATGAAAATCAAGAATTTATTTTAGAGTTTTCTTTCTATCAAAATAATATCCAAAAATAACCTTCATTTTTTTTTTGGCAGGGAGGGGGCACCATTTTTGTCAGTGCCCCGGGGCACTGACAAAAATGGTGGGTCCCTGCTGCCTCCCCGCCCCTTAATACTTTTAAACTCAGCGACAGTGGTGGCCACTAAGTTTTTCGAGCCTAGTGGCCACTGGCCAGTTGGAAAATTGTCCAAGCCTTGACCTTTACAAAAGACTTTTGTATTTTATGAAAACTTAAAACTAATAATAATGCTGCAGATTATTTTCAACTACCCAAAATAGTGTCGCAGACTGGCTAGAAAGTTTCTGCTACTGGGCTCCAAAGTAATGCCGGCCTAGGGCCTCACTTTTAGTTAGTCGAGCCCTGGGGCTGCAAATATATTTTTAGTGGTACAGTAAAAAATGAGTAAATAAAAAAAAGGGAAACCTCAGCTGTAAAAAGCTAAAATACTTTTGGTCTCTTTGACACTTTTATTTATAAATGACAATTCACAATTGCTATAAAATGCAACTTACAACACGGGCTGACGTGAGGTCATGTCAACTCAATTGGAGAATAGGGACGCGGCTCGGAATTGAACTCGTGCAGAGGGTAAAATAACCTAATGGTGAAGGGTGTAGAAGGGGGCCTGTGAAAAAATTGACCTATGTCATTTTTTCCCCGGATCCACTTTTGCTCTCGGCGACCCTGTTTGTAACAATTGGAATAAAAGTGACAAAATATTTTTTACGTAAAATTATTTTAAATATGCAATCTTAACATACCATTATAAAGATTATCAAATCAAAGGCCACTGAAATGCAAGTTTCAAACATTTTTTGACGAAACAAAGTATTCTGTAGGCTGTACAAACTCACGGTTTTGGGCCCCTGTGTTTAAAAAGAAAAAAAAATGATAAAAACCAATGTCGAAAGACTCCTGGTGGTCCCCGGAACCTCCCCCCTCCTAATATCATCGAAGATCATGTAAAATTTAAATTTTTGGGCTTCAATTTTGCATAACTTCAACAGCCGAATCTACTCCCACCATAACATGGAATTCCAGTTTCGAAAATATGCTAGAGGAAAGTACTCGAACCTCTCCCATTTTTTTAGCATTCCCAAAGATGGTCTAAAACTGTGTTTTTAAATTAACAGTATCAAAAATTTTCTGGTAAAGTGCCCTGTCTCCTCTTCTCTCTCGGCATCATCAATGAAGAACGTTTTAAATTTTGTTTTTAGTGCTTCAATTTCAAAAATTTCCAGGGTGACCCTCCTGAAAACTCCTTTTCCAAACATCACTGAAGGTCAGCAAAAATTTCGCTTTTAGAAGTTAACTTTCGAGTAACTGCCGGTGCCCTAGTCAACAAAAAAGGCTTTGAGGACTTTAATTTGAACATTTTCTGGTGGATGGCCTTGGAATCTATCTCAACTTCCAAAGATCTTCTAAAACTGCGTTTTCAGAGCTTATATATATATATATTTTTTAATTTCAGAGGAGAGCCCACAGAACTGCTCTTCATACCATATACTCGAAGATAGGTTAAAATTCTGTTTTTGAATTTCCACCTGCAAAACCTTGAATCTACACTCCCCTAACATCACCAAATATTGTCTAAAATCGAGTTTTTAAGACTACAATTTTAAAAAATTTCCGTGGGAGAGGTCTCCCCCCCCCCGGACCCCCTTATTTCAGACAATGTTAATCTTTCCATTAAGTTTATATTGCTAATACTTTAATGACTCCCAGAAGCTAGAAAGCTAAGTCCACTCTCTCTCCCTTTGTATTGATTCATGTTTGAAAAAAAATTAAGGGCCTGCCAAACTTGTACCCGAACCCTCCCACCAGGTTTCTGACCTTGCATCGAGTCTGGGAGTTGTCAGGGTATGTCAGTATAAAAAAGGGAATGTTTATGACAAAGCCCAGTAATGTATGTTTGTGTCGAGGGATCCATCACCTTCTAAAGACGACCCTAAGCTTTCACCCATGAACATCACTATATCAGTTTCATATAACAGGGCAATTAAGTTACTTGTTGTGACTGCATAAAAGGACATACTAGCCAAGCTGTGTTATCATTACGGAAGTATTCAATCAAGTTCCGGGTATTATAAAAATACTTAAAAATGGACTATTACAATCACAATTTTCCTCAAAATAAGGTTTAGTTAATACTATATCAATTTGTTCACCATTATAGCGCAGAAGTGTTCCTATCTGTTAAATTCTTTAAATGAAACATATTTAGTTGTTAATTTCCTCACATTTAAGTGATATCCCTATCGTTAGGTAAAATTTGATATCTATAAGAGCTATAGGGCTGCTACATCTCCTAATGCCAGGGCCGATTTTTTCAACACATCCGCCATTCTAGAAGGATCAGCTTTAAATATAATCTTGTGAATTACTCATCAACTTTCAGTTCAAAATTACAATTGCAATAACTATCACTTTAAATGAACAATTCTTTTATCACATAACTGCTCAAAATTTTATTTGCCAAAATACAATTTTGTAACACAAAATTTGATAAATTGGAAAAAGGAATTATCTCAGAGATCCTGTTGTGCAAACACCCATTTTTTCCCAAAACGTCCAAAAATATAATGTCCAAAACATTGTTTTTAAATTTACTTTTGCTAAAGTACAATCATTGCTCCATAAATTTTGGAAAACACGGCAGTTTTGAATACATCACCACTTTCATATTGAAATTATTTGAAGATGTTGAAGCTGTCATGCTTCTGTGTGTACAAAGCGTAGCGTGTAGAAAATTCATTTTTAATTCCCAAGAAATAAAATTGTGGTTATTATTTAAATTCAAGTTAGAATGATCATGATTAATTCATAAATACTTAATTGAAAAAGCGTAACAGGTATACCTTTCCATATTCCTCCGTTTTGCTCTTCTTAAAGCAACTATTCCTTCTTTGCAAAGCAGGTCAAGAGACATTGGATCAATACCCTAAAAATTATTAAATATGAGACTGAACTATAATTTCAGAATGTTTTCTATTTAAAAAAAAATTTAAACAAAAAAAGAAAAAAAATTGCAAAGGGAAAATTTGATAAGAAGAGACTGACACTTGATAAGACATAGAATAAAAGAGAAAACGTTACACATTGTTACCAACACATGTTTTAGCAGCAAGGGAGAAAAACATTTCTTTCTACAGGATGAAAGAACTTAGATCTGGGCAGCAAATTTTCCTTTGTGACAAGTAGTTGCTGTAATCATTGATAAATCATGCGTCTTGTCACTTGTAATGGTGCATTTAGTCTTTAGATTTAAAAATATAGAAACAGAGTATCAAGAGTAAGTTATTACGTACAAAAAAAAAAAATCTTATTAGAATAACAAATTCATTTAAAAAAAAATCTACATATGAAATTCTACCAATAAATTGAAAGGCATGTCAAATACCTTTTGATTGATTACAACAAATCCTTTTTTCGTCCCATCACAGACTTTTTTCTTAAGTTCAATTATCTTTTTGACTCTTTCTGTAATAAAAGCTCGCTCTGCATTGACAAGCTTCTCCCTTTCTTCCGCTGATTTGTAAAAGAAACCTGCATTGACTTCACTGAAAACATTGTTGTTGTTAGGATAAAAATAATTACAATATTACTATAAAAAAACACCATTGACAAAAAATTACTTAATGATTAAAATCAGTGATGCCCAACCCTTTTTTTTTACCCGAGGACCACACCTTTTATTTGGCTTTAAACTTGCAGCCATGGTCTTAATATCGAAGGAGGACGATTGGTTGTTTTGGAAGTTTCCAGAACATAGTTTTCGACTCGACTCGAAAAATTGACCATAATAATGGGCCACGCTGATCAGTTTCATGGACCACAGTGGCCTGCGAGTCATAGGTTGGGCACCACTAACAGACAAAGCAATGATGCATTAACTGTAATTAACTAGTGTTGTAACTGCTAAATAATACTTTCAACTCATTATAACACACACAATTGACAAAGCAGGAGATTATACCAAAAAATGGGACTTTCCTGCCAAAATGGGGAACATTGGCGAGTCTGCAATTACATGATTTTGCATTTTCCGGTTTCAGACTAAAAAATCAATATACAAAGGGAAGTTGAAACACTTATCTTACAAGACTACATATAAAAATAACCCTTTAAATCAAAATAAAAGGCACATTTTCTCAAATTTTAAGATAAAATGCTAAACTTTAAGATATTTCATGACATGTTTTGTTTTTTCAAGAATTTCAGGACAGCTTTAAGCCTAATAATCTATTATAGCCATAAATATCCTGAGTCAGACTGACTGCAAACAGTGCTGATAAGAAAGATCCCACATCAACAGCAGACTCACACAAAATGAAGGATGAGCTGAGAGAGATAACTTAAGACAGGACGCATTGCTTTTTACACCACACGGACAGGCTATGGACAAGCTTCATTTGCATATTCTGCATACTTGATCTCAGGAATTTCAATGCAAGAATATTCCAATTCTTCGAATAACTTTCGACTTCACTCAGCATTAACCTAAAACGTCCAAACCAAATGATGTTCCAAGCATAGGAAAATGGTAATGCAGAGGTGAAAGTTGTGAAAAATCTCATGACTGACATTTTTCAAATAGAAAAGGGCTGTGCCCCAAATTCCTTCCCAGAAATAACTCATTCCTTGATCATTTGTTACTTTTATTTTGTTACATCTCACGCAGTTTCTAATTTTTTTAAAGACAGAAAATGTTCACACCCCTTGAGCACATGATGGATGCTAAAATTTTGAAATCTGTTTTTAAACTTAAGCATCAATTCAGACCTCAAAGAAGCATATTTGGTAATTGCCTACAATGCGATGTGTATTTTGCTATTATAAGATTCATAATTGAACAAAGTTTTTTCTTCAGATTCTTACGAAATAAAACTTTTTTTCAGGTTGGCAAAAATTAAGTTGCATTGTTAGCAACTAGGCACTTACTTTTCTTGGCATAGTTTTAAGTTTACAAGAGGATGAAGCAAAGGGAGTAATTTGTAAAAACATGATCTGCTTGATAATTTCTCAAACGTTACTGAATAAGCTCTGTGGTCACCCTGGATTCCTAGCATACAATAGCAAATTATTTTTTTTTAATGTTAATGTACTAATGCTCGATGCATTTCTAATTTTTAATACTTTTCTTTCAGAATTTCATGCCTAAGCTATTGTTATTCATGTTGGGTGTTGGCTAAGTTGTTTTGAGGTACTTTACAAACATACATTCATGAATAATGAAGTACTCAATTTCTTGGAAAGTGAAAATGCAATATTATGTTTTTATTTTTTAAATACTATTTTTGTTTCTTTATAATGTTACAATAAATTATTTTAATAAGAAATTAAATATATAACTTATAAAAAATTTTAGATTTTATGTTTAAAGGTTTATATTTTGTGCATTTAACCTATTTCTGTTTCGTAAGATCGAGTAAATTGAAAAGAAATACAGGTCAATTTTTGATTATATTAGCTGATTTTTGGAAATTTAAAGAAATTACTTTATTGAAGTAAACCTTTCATGAGATAGTAATGTTACCAAGAGTTAACAATTACCCCCTCAATGATTTTTAAAATAATATACTTTTATTTCTGTAAAAAATTTCAAAAAAATTTTTTTTTTAAATTTTTTTTTTTGTATTTTTGGGTCGATTTTGGAACCTAAAGATATCAACCTAGGAGGTTGAAATTTTAAGCGTGATCTATTGATGCTAAAAGGCAACTTTTAAAACCAGAGGCATTTCGAAATTCGAAAACTTATTTTATTCACTCCACACTAACGGGGAACCAGGAAAGAGTTTTTTTTCGGTTTATTTTTTTAAATTAAATGAAAAAAGCGCAGTTTCTTGAATGATCTTAGTTTAGATTAGAAAATGTGAGAAGAGGTTAAAATAAATAGAGACTGTTAAAAAAAATAGAGATAGATCGTATAGGTAGATAGGCGGCAATTTTGGCGTAAAAAGATAAATGACACAAAATGCAGCTGGAAATAGGCATAGAAACAGGGTTGGCCGAATTGGACCCAATGGGTTTTTTTGAAAAAACCCATTATTTAGCCCACTTTTGGGTTTTTTAAATTTTCTGAGAAGTTTTTTAAAAAATTAATTAATTTAAATACTTTTACAATTTAAACTTCTTTTTTATTTGTTCTTCACCACAGACAATGAATATAAAAAATGAATTTTGAACTTTAATAGTATTTCTTAACTCTTAACGGAATTAAAAAAATACATCAAAGATTTTAAATAAATGTATTTAACTTTTTTTCTTTAACTGGTCAAAAAATAACTCAAATTATCTTGACCAAGTCCCGTCACGTCTGATTTTCTCAATATATGTAGATTGTACAGAGGAAACTAATCTAGTTAAAAGGCTTTCATTTGAATTATTTTCTGCTAACCAACAAGTCACAAATCGCGAATAAACACAAGGTATATTTTTTAGAAATAAACAGATTTTTCAAATGGTTGATAGAAAACAGAACATGTACAGTATTTTCATTATCTTACCAAAAAGTTTAATATTTCTCACTCTGTACACAAAAATAGAAAAACAACCAACATAAAATTCAAAGAAATGTTTTGATTAAGCTGGAATTCAGTAAAAAGGGATTTAAACTACTTGAGGTTCTACAGTAGTTTTGCATAACAAAATGAAATACAATAAAGTAAAATGCAAAAAAAAAAAAAAAAAAAATGTAGTAATTAAAAACGAACAATAGATTTTATCACTCGAGAAGTAACTTTGCCCTAACTGTTGGTAATAATGAAAATTAAAAAATCAGAAACTTCACCATTCGTGGGTTTTTTTCGTCTTTTATACTTTTCTTGTGAAAATGCTGAATTTAAACTAGTTTCCCAGCTTTTTTTTACCCGAAGACAGTTTTTACACTTTGTCCATATACTTGCGCTACAATATGCTATAAGTATCCCACATTTTCCCTAAAAAAAGACAAAAAAACCCACATTTCTTTTAAAAAACCCAACTTTAGTTGGGTTTTTTTTGGGTTTTATTTAAAAAAACCCTGGGTCCATGGGCTTTTTTAAAAAACCCCGGGTTTTTGCCAACCCTGCATAGAAAATATGAAAAAGATAGATAATAGATGAATTAATACCACTGCCAAATTTAGTTTAACAGTTGCTGTAGGCAGTGAACTTAAAAACAGGGGGGAGGGGGGACATGGTGTTTTTTTTAAATTATTTATTCAGCCGACTTCCTTTACTTTCTTAGCACGGGTATTGTCTCGCGGGTATTGCTAATAATTAAATAAAAATGGGGAAATTTTTACGAATTTTAAAGAAACAAGAAAGTAAAAGGGGAGATAGTAAAGTTCACCTCTGAATAAGGGAACAACAAATCCAGCCAATCTAGTTAAAAAAGAAAGAAATATTCTCAACTTTTAAAATTTGTGTTTTTGCAGCACATTGTAACTTAACCAGAGTAAACTATAATAAATTAATACTTGGAACTTTGAACCCTAAGAGTAAAGCCTAGAAGAGAGAAAATGCTTTTGTAAAAGGTCTACCAAACCAATGTCGTTAAAATAATATAAAACATTCTCCGACAAAACATTTTTAATTAAGACCTATGCACATTAGAAGTCTCAACCAGATCAGGTTTCACTCTTCAGAGTCAATAGAGCAATCTAATTTTATTTTGATGGGAGAAACCTGCTATCAGCCAGCAAAAAATTGGATGGTCTAATGCGAAAGTGAACCATCATCTTATGTATATTTTTCAATGAGAAGGTTCAAAGTTAAAGTAATTAGAAAAATACACAAAAAACATATTAGTATTTCATAATCTGGGAAAGCAGTACCACACACACACAAATACTTGAAACATTTATATTCAATTAATTTAGAACAGAAAGCAACAATTGCAACATGTTAAAGTAGAGAAGTTAAAAAAAAATCATAGTTCACTCTGGTATAAGACCATCTAATTGATATCTACATTTAAGCTAGTTTAAATTTTTTCAAAAATAATTTATGCAATAAATTTTTACAAAACTTTACCTTTTTTCATATTCTAAAGAAACATTACAAGTTAAAATATATGCATCTTCTACTTTTTTCATCATATCAGGATGTCTTGCTCCATGATCTAAGACTAATCCACGAATAAGGGAAGTATCCATATCTGTTTTATGCTTCATTTCCATGATCTCTACCATATGCAAATCAATAGGCACACCAGGTCTTATAATAGAGAGAACAGCATCAACACAAATCTAATGGAGAACAAAAAAAAAAATTTTTTTTTTAAGAATTTGGAGTAATGTTTCTCACTGGCTTACTAACCGTTCTCTGGGTATTTAAAGTAATACCTTTAAAGGAAGTATATAATGTCATAACACTTATTACTAATTCTATAAATAGACGACAAAAAAAAAAAACTTGGGTCATACATACCTCAGTTAAACGATCAGCTAGCTTAGAATTCACCTTTGTGCGCAAAGAAGTATTTGCTACATTAACTAATTTTTCTCTATCCATTTCACAGATTATCTTTTTGTCTTCTAAGATATCAAGAGCTTTATCTCGGGCTAATTCAAACCCTTCGTTTAGAATTCGAGGATGAAGTCCCTGAAAAAACAAAAATTTTTAACTACTTAAAATGTATAAACATCATTAAAGCAATGGAATAATTTTTAGACTATAACAATTAGTAGGAACCAGCTTGCTAAAAAATTTCTGAAGTTAATTCAATCAAAAAAAAAAAAAAAAAGTCTAGTGGACTCTGAAAACAAGAAATTTTTTCCGTGTCTTTTTTTTTTGGTCAGTTTCTTAAAGTCAACATGTAACAAGCAAGAGATTACTGTAGTGAAAATGAATCATTTATTATCATATGATGTATTACATATGTCAAACTACTTTAATACATCGATGTAAATAAAAAAAAAAGCACTTCAAACATCTGTACCTCAGAGCCAGACTAATGCAAGTCCAAAAATTGTGATTTTCTGTTTATTAGTGCAACGTATGAGCCATCTGAATGTACTTCTAAAAAAAAATCTTTAATTATTTACCAGTGTTTAAAGAGAACGTGTCCCATCCATTTGTGCACACCAGACAAACCCTTTTCCTTTCTCTGGTAAAATAGAGATTATATGACTTATGGTAATCTGTCTGTGAGGTATTTTTATTAACACAAGTAGGCAAATTTTTATTAAAACATTTCCATTATTCAGTAATATTCATATACTATTTGTTGTGTACATGTAAGTTTTAGTGAGAAAAGCAGCAAATAATAATTTAGTGTGCAGAGAGATTAAACTATCTTACAGTTCGCATAATCAATTTTTGTGTTTTCATGTGAGCAATAAAAAGCTTTAAAGGAAAAAAAAAATGGAATGTAAATATTGTAAATTTCTGAATTCATTATTCTGAGTTAGAAATATTTCACTTTTCAGTTTTCCTAGAGTAGAAGTAAATCCCAGCTGGAAAAAGTTTTTTTTTTTTATCCTTCTGATTCTTTGTTTTTATCTCCAGTTGTGTATAAAAAATGAAGTTATTTTAAGTAATTCAATTTACATCTAAATTTACATTGTTTAGAGAAAAAATACATTGCTGAGCAGATAAGTTGAAGAATAGTATCCTAAGTTTTGTGCACTTATTTTCTCAATTAAGAATACAATTCCATTTTTATCACCAAATGAAACGTTTTAGATCTGAAATTGGAATAAAAATGTAAAAAATTAGGTTTGCGAGGGGGGGGGGGGGGGGGAGAACTAGAAAATTTTAGTAGTCCCTTCCAGAACAGTTCAAAAGACATTTTTTCATTTAAGTTTTCAGTATGAGCACAACTTCTAAAACATTTGACCTTGCATTCATCAAATATTAGTGTAATCAAATTGATATTTTAACTTGATTTAATATCCAACAATGTAAGGATCTAATCTTGCTTAGAGAAAACAGCTTCAGACGAAACTCTGAAACACAGCTTACCTCTGCTATATAAAGATCAGCTTGCTTCAACAATTCACCAATTAACAAAACAGTAGATGTTGTTCCATCACCAACTTCATCATTTTGTGCTGTGGATGCTCGTGCAATTAACGTAGCAGTGGGATGTTGAATTTGCTAATATAAATAAAAAGCAAAATAGTTATAACTTTTTACTGATTTATAAAAAAAGTTCAATTATAAACTCAAATTTAAAACAAAAGAAAAAACCCAACAATTTGGGCTAATTTACATTATTTCCAAAAGTCTGTGTAGACCAGGGGTTCCCAACATGTGGGTTGCGACTCCCAAAGGGGTCCCACATGTTGGGAGCCCCTGGTCGCGAAGGATTTCTTAGGGGGGGTCGCGACATTATCCCTATATTTAAAAATATTATTGCACAATTGAAAAATTTAAATACATAAGGGGAAAATAGTATCATTTTAGAGTAGCATCAATACTTGAGTGCAATGGCGAATCCAGGAGAAGGGCTTAGGGACTACAGCAACTCCTCCCCCTCTCATGCCAGAGTACCTGATCTCAGAACATCCTCTAAGATTTTTTTTAGCTTTGGTTTAGGGACTTCAATCTCTACAAATTTTCACGGCAGAGTTCCGAATACCATCCCTCTAACATTATCCAAAATCATCTAAAATTTCGTTTTTGGAATTTCAATTTTGAATTATTTCTGCGAGATATTCCCTAAGCCTTAACCCTTATCTTGAAAGATGTCTGCAGTTGCGCCCTCAAACTCCATCAAAAACAGAGCCAAGAAATGGATTTTTACAATTCTGATTTCGAAAAAAAATTCCGGGGAATGCCTGCTGTTCCTCTTGACATAATTAAAGATCATATAAAATTTCATTTTTAGGCCTGAAATTCCAAAAAACATTCCGGGTGAGGGT